>NW_017670704.1:254692-259308 GCF_001879085.1 Nicotiana attenuata | reverse complement strand
ACCCCCCCCCCCCCCAAGTACTACAATGAAAGACTAGTAGAGGAAATAAAAAAGAAGGCATCAACCAAAGTACAGTGACCTAAAGAGGAGATGGTTGTGTAACAATAGTCTAACTACCAAATTGTACGCACTCCAAAAGAAAGTTTCACCTACCATGGATAATGAGCGGGGAGTAAAACCAAAAGTAATATTCGAGACCATATGAGTTGCACAAAAACTTCGGCATGCGTGAGAACTCAGATAAGCTAAGTATGCACACAACAAGGAGGCAGAAGACCATGAAAAGTAATAGCATACGTTTAAAGAAAGTGGAGAAGGAACGAAAGGAACTATTCGATCAATGATACAGAGTTGGTTACGTTATGAATGCACTTGCAATTTCGGAGTATACATATATGTTGACAATGATACAGCCGTAGAAGACTCTAATATAAGTTAAAAGGAAGAATTGAGTCCAAGTTATAGACAAAGAATTGGATTGTTAGAAGATTATATCCTGGATATTCTATAGCGTCCATGAAGGACTAAAGTAATAGCTAATATCATGAGCCGCAGATCGGAAGATAGCTTAAGCCTACACAAAGGTTGATCAAAGGGAAGAGGAAACTAAAGAGTTACGTCAACTAAGTAAAATAGGAGTCTGATTATTGGACTTAAAAGAATTATAGAAATCGTGATCGAGAACATTGCAGGACCAGCCTTAGCGGGCGGCACGATATCAGAATACCCCCATAGGGTGAATCACATCGAGATACTATGAAATACGATTATGTAAATCACTTCAAATATTCGTCGATGCAACGTAAGCCCTAGTGGCAAGGTTTTATGTAAGAAGATCAAGTTATCAGTGGTAAATGATGGATCAACATTAAGGTGAATCAACAATAGATGGATAAAAGTCCAACAGTATGAGGTGGGATTAGACCATTAGTCTTAAGGATAAGAAACGAGAGTAACCTGAAGTTGGTTGCAGACCTCAGTAATGATAAATCGAAGTAAGAGTTATGGTATAGTATGACCTACGTAGATGCAGCAAAGTCATACGAATGGATAACCACGTCTATATAATAAGATATAGCAATATTCGCAAGTTCTACAAAGTACCGAGCAAAGAACTTCAGTACATCTATATATGCAAGAGGGACATCTTGTCAAGTTCTGTATATGTCCCAAAAGTGAATCCTAGAGATTGGCTAAAAGCTAAAGAGAAGAGTCGCATAGGCGCACATACAAGGAAAACGTCGTACATGCTGCATGACAGAATATAGCAATAGATTTCGACCCAAGTCGTGGTGTGAGAAAGAGGCCTAAAGGGGGGAATGCCTTGGCCTTTGGATTTGTTCAAAGCACAGTTTCCTAAATGGAAAGAAGAGTATTAAAGAAGTCGCAAGAGCTATGGGTTATGAGAATGATAAGTGCATCAGTCAACATTCGAGGACAAATGTTCCAAAGGGGGGAATGATGTTACACCCCATGTTTTTGTACGTAAAAGTACGACATAAGTAAATTGATGAAAGCTCGGAATTGAGATATTACATCCCGCATTTCGTACTTTAAAGTTTCATCGTAAGTTAATCAACGTAAGTTTGGGAATGGGATTATTTTGAGAAGCATTATGCTATTTCAAACAAGTGATGAGTAAATTCATGAAGGTGAGAGGGCAGACAAATCGAAGAAAATGAATTTTGTCGAAGTCTGACTTTTTGGGATAAAATACGGCCCGAGCTAAAATACCCGATATTAATGGACTAGTACCATACAAGGTACCACATGGCCATGATAGTAAGGTGTATAAGGTGTGTTAAAAGTGAGTAGTAATAAGTAACTTGAGATAATTCTTAATTATGTGGATAATCGTGTAATTAATAATATTAGGGGGAGATTAACAATTAATTAAGATGATTGGTGGTTAATTATTGATAAGATCCTCACGTGGCAGCCAAGGCTTGATGGAAGTGTGACTCTTAAAAACATAGAATAAGGTGGCAATAAGAGAGTCTTTTTGGTGGCTTAGTCATTAGGAAAGTGGGGCCCACAACCTTGTATAAGAAATATTAAACTTAAAAGTCATATAACTAACGTTGTTGTTCACATCCAAATTCACGTTATCATCTATCACTTATGAGTCTTGTGGCTCTTAAAGAACTTCATCACGTTATTTTGGGTCATTTCATATGCATCTGCATATATCCAAGCAACGCAAGACTTCAATAATTCAAATCAAAGTGAGGTTTTACAATTATAACGGAGTACGGTGCAATATTTCTCAAGAATATCATACGGATTTCCCCTACGCCGATATTGCCGTTACGTGTTGTCGAAATTAACGTGTGTTAAAGGGATTGCCAAGAGAATCGACTCAGGTATGTTAAGGCTATCCCTTCTTTCTTTTTGGCATGATCCAAATAATACAAATGAAACGAGCAAAATATGCGACTTTCATTATTGACTCTATTCATAGAAATACTAGGGGTGTCTATATTCTTGATTCCCCATGTGATTACTTAACGCCCTCTTCCCTGCTAGTATCCCTGTCCCATTAAGGTTAGGCTATTATTATATCTTCTGTTCATGGGTCTCATAAAAACATATATTTGATAAAGTTTACCCAAAAGGTATATATATATGGGATATGGGAAAAGATTACGGTGTTATATATGCACCACCACCTGATCAGCTGGTATACGTTGATGATTTTGCCCACAGTGGCCGAGATGATATGATGGGATGCCCTCAGAGGCCTGATGATGTTATGGAACATGTACCTATGCACGACATGACATTCATACGCATATGCATGACACTATAATTATTTCATGAATTACAGAGTTATCCAGACTTATAGGTTGAGTCATTTACTCTATATTTCTTCCATGTATGTTATGTACTTATTTATGTGCCTTACATACTCGGTACATTATTCGTACTGACGTCCCTTTTGCCTAGGGACATTGCGTTTCATGCCCGCAGGTCCCGATAGACAAGTCAAGAGCCCTCCACGTAGGCCATCAACTCAGCGGAAGATGTTGGTGCGCTCCATTTGCTTCGGAGTATCTTGTTTGGTTAGTATGATTTAGACGTGTATTGTTTGGTATGGCGAGACTCTGTCCCGACCTTTATGAAAATTATGATTTTTAGAGGTTTGTAGATTGATGTCATGTACGTAAACGATTGTATGGCCTTGTCGGCCTATGTTCAGTATACGAGTGGTTATTTTGGTCTTATAAGCCCGTATGTACTATGTCTTATGTATAAGTCGGTATCACATGTTGTATTCTACTTATCTCACGTCAGCCTTCCGACTCAGTTATCTATGATAGTATGACATGAAAAGATACGTTATGTTGGTACTCGGTTGAGTAAGGTACCGGGTGCCCGTCGCAACACATCGGTTTGGATCGTGACAAAAGTGGTATCAGAGCAGTTTTGTCCTAGGGAGTCTACAAGCCGTGTCTAGTAGAGTCTTGTTTATGGGTGTGTCGTGCACCACACTTATAAGCAGGAGGCTACATGGCATTTAGGACTGTCACTCTTTCTTCTTACTCTAGTTTGTGTGGTAGAGGTCAGCTGTAAGAATTCATATTCCTAATTTCTATTTTATTCGTAATAAGACGATACCTACATCCAGAAAGACGGTAAAAGACATGGCTATGGAAGAGTTGAGTTAGAGGAACTCGACTTTGCATCATGCTTATGATAAGTAAATGTGAGGTCTTCAGCAGATCATGTGCGTACTGAAAGGTGTAAGCCTCTTGATAAGGAGTCTTGAGGCAAGAATACCTATCCACCTTTGTGGTGAAAGACAATGAGAGATTCAGAAGATAAGTACAAGTTTCAACAAGCAAAAGAAGCAAGATGAAGAAGGGTATGAGGCGCCCAGTTAATGAAGGTTAACAGTGTTTATAATTTAGGCAGAGGAATATAAGCTTTTTGAGTTATATTCAACAGTAACGGAGGTATGTTTAATTGGCCGTACCCATCGCAGTTATGCCCTATGGGAGCTAACAGGTGTAGTTTAAGAAAAGGACGGAACATTAGGATCCGACTGGGGTTAGAGTAACCCAAAATGGTGAATGGATTGTTGTGTTAGTTGTCATTTTCGAAGGGTATTACAAATGTGCTAATAGATCTTCTTGTGAGAGACCCAGATGGTGCATAGCATGATTGAATTTAGAAGATAGGTACTAAAAGCCTGAAAGGGTTAAATATTACCTTAGTGTGACTCTCGTCCCTAGTAGAGCGAGGACATTGAGCAACTCGAAGAGCCGATGGGTTAAGAAACGAGAGCAAAAAGCAAAAGAATGTTTTGTTGAAGTTTTCACAAGAAAGCGATAGGCAGAAATATTAGCAGAGTAATGAGAAGAGAGATAAGGAAGAATTATGAGTAAGATGCGATACATGGATGACAACAGTAGATAAAAAAGATGACGGTATTACCGGGTCCATAGTCAGGTGAAGGAAGAGATGAGAGGTGATAGGCCTTAAGACAACAAAAGAGTATAGGCCATGAAGTCATATCCTCATTTCGAGAAGTAAGTTCATGACTCTAACGTGATTACCAATAGGAAAAGCTAGACCCCAGCATAATAGAGATCAGTATGGATTGGTGAAACAAG
>NW_017670704.1:187798-254509 GCF_001879085.1 Nicotiana attenuata | reverse complement strand
GGTAATCGATAATGTGAGAAGATGCCAATGATGAAGAGGTAAAACATCCATAGGTAGATCGTTGTAGCGCTAAATAGTAGTACTTCCCTAAAGGGGGGAATGTGAGTGAGGTGGCATTAAGTCAGAATTAAGTGGTTCTAGTAGTTATGGAATGGTAAAGGAAGAATGCGATAAAATGAAAAAGGGATGAGACTGCACTTATTCAAAGCCTATAGATATGCTACGATACTAGAGCATTATGCAAACATGACGTCAAGGAGAGGAAGTAAGGGTTCCTGCCCGAGATGTTATTGATTAATAAGGAGCCAGTGCGAGAGGTAAGTTAAGACAAAGGAGATGACTCAAGAAAGATTACGCGGAATATTGATATAGGATTGGGCCAACAAGTAGTTAGTAGTTGATTCAGGAAGAGCCTAACTATGGCTAGACAAGACGGTACAGATAAATCAACAGATCGTGCAAGATAAACATAGTGAACCCCAACATGGGGAATTCAGTCTCACAAATTTGACATCATGAACTTGAGAAATATTAAGATAGAAGTTGGGGTAGTAAAGGTACCGGATGAGGGTTACAGAGATAAAAGGGAGTGCCACTGGGAAAACAACCAATATATCGGCTCAGAAGCAACCCCACGAGCACAAGGTCGTGGAGGCAAGTAACTACGGATAAGTATAGGCAAGGAAGGACATCAGGAGGTCCGTTGAGTAGACAATGTAATGAGCTCAAAGCATTACAAGAGTCAGAGGGTCCTCCCTAAGTACCACAATAAAAGAATAGTTGAGGAAATAAGGAAGAAGGATTTAACCAAAGCACAGTGACCTAAAGAGGAAAGGGTTGTGTAACAACAGTTTAACTACCAAAATTGTATGCAACTCCAAAAGAAAGTTGACACCTTCCACTGGCTAATGAGACCGGGGAGTAAAACCAAAAGTAATATTCGAGACCATATGAGTTGCACAAAAACTTCGGCATGCGTGAGAACTCAGATAAGCTAAGTATGCACACAACAAGGAGGCAGAAGACCATGAAAAGTAATAGCATACGTTTAAAGAAAGTGGAGAAGGAACGAAAGGAACTATTCGATCAATGATACAGAGTTGGCTACGTTATGAATGCACTTGCAATTTCGGAGTATACATATATGTTGACAATGATACAGCCGTAGAAGACTCTAATATAAGTTAAAAGGAAGAATTGAGTCCAAGTTATAGACAAAGAATTGGATTGTTAGAAGATTATATCCTGGATATTCTATAGCATCCATGAAGGACAAAAGTAATAGCTAATATCATGAGCCGCAGATCGGAAGATAGCTTAAGCCTACACGAAGATTGATCAAAGGGAAGAGGAAACTAAAGAGTTACATCAACAAAGTAAAACAGGAGTCTGATTATTGGACCTAAAAGAATTATAGAAATTGTGATCGAGAACATTGCAGGACCAGCCTTAGCGGGCGGCACGAGATCATAATACCCCCATAAGGTGAATCACATCGAGATACTATGAAATACGATAAATAATTTCAAATATTCGTCGATGCAACGTAAGACCTAGTGGCAAGGCTTTACGTAAGAAGATCAATTTATCAGTGGTAAATGATGGATCAACCTTAAGGTGAATCAACAATAGATGGATAAAAGTCCAACAGTATGAGGTGGGATTAGACCATCAGTCTTAAGGATAAGCAACGAGAGTAACCTGAAGTTTGTTGCAAACCTCCGTAACGATAAATCGAAGTAAGAGGTATGGTATAGTATGACCTACGTAGATGCAGCAAAGTCATACGAATGGATAACCAGGTCTATAAAATAAGATATAACAATATTCGCAAGTTCTACAAAGTACCGAGCAAAGAACTTCAGTACATCTATATATGCCAGTGGGACATCTTGTCAAGTTCTGTATTTGTTCCCTAAAGTGAAGCCTAGAGATTGGCTAAAAGCTAAAGAGAAGAGTCGCATAGGCGCACATACAAGGAAAACATCGTACAGGCTGCATGACAGAAGATAGCAATAGATTCCGACCACAAGTCGTGGTGTGAGAAAGAGGCCTAAAGGAGGGAATTCCTTGGCCTTTGGATTTGTTAAAAGCACAGTTTCCTAAATGGCAAGAAGAGTATTAGAGAATTCGCAAGAGCTATAAATTATGAGAATGATAAGTGCATCAGTCAACATTCGAGGACAAATGTTCCAAAGGGGGGAAAGACGTTACACCCCATGTTGTTATACGTAAAAGTACTGCATAAGTAAATTGATGAAAGCTCAAAAATGAGATATTACATCCCGCATTTTCGTACGTTAAAGTTTCGTCGTAAGTTAATCAACGTAAGTTCGGGAATGGGATTATTTTGAGATTATAAACATTATGCTATTTCAAGCAAGTGATGAGTAAATTCGTGAAGGTGAGAGGGTAGGAAAATAGAAGAAAATGAATTTTGTCGAAGTTTGACATTTTGGGATAAAATACGGCCCAAACTAAAATACACGATATTTATGGACTAGTACCATACAAGGTACCACATGGCCATGATAGTAAGGTGTATAAGTTGTGTTAAAAGTGAGTAGTAATAAGTAATTTGAGATAATTTTTAATTATGTGGATAATCGGGTAAATATTAATTTTAGGGGGAGATTAACAATTAATTAAGATGATTGGTGGTTAATTATTGATAAGATCCTCACGTGGCAGCCAAGGCTTGATGGAAGTGTGATTCTTAAAAACATAGAATAAGGTGGCATTAAGAGAGTCTTTTTGGTGGCTTAGTCATTAGGAAAGTGGGGCCCACACCCTTGTATAAGAAATATTAAACTTAAAAGTCATATAACTAACATTGTTGTTCACATCAAAATTCACGTTATCATCTATCGCTTAAGAGTCTTGTGACTCTTAAAGAACTTCATCACGTTATTTTGGGTCATTTCATATGCATCTTCATATATCCAAGCAACGCAAGACTTCAATAACTCAAATCAAAGTGAGGTTTTGCGATTATAATGGAGTACGGTGCAATATTTCTCAAGAATATCATACGAATTTTTTCCTACTCCGATATTGCCGTTACGTGTTGTTGCAATTAATGTGTGTTAAAGGGATTGCCAAGAGAATTGACTCAGGTATGTTAAGGCTATCCCTTTTTTTTTGGAATGATCCAAATAATACGAACGAAACGAGCAAAATACGCAACTTTCATTAATGACTCATTCATAGAAATACTAGGGGTGTCTATATTCTTGATACCCCATATGAATTATTATTATATCTTCTATTCATGGGTCTCATAAAAACACATATTTGATAAAGTTAAATCGAAGGTATATTGATTTTTATGGCATTTCAAGAAAATCTTATTAATGTATTTCTTATGCATTTCATGCATTGCATTCATTTACACTAGCCCATTACCAGATGGCGATATATACGCGTCTTTATATGTATATATATGTATATGGGATTTGGAAAAAGGTTACGGTGTTATATACGCACCACCACCTGATCAGCTGGTATACGTTGATGATTTTGCCCACAGTGGTCGAGATGATATGATGGGATGTCCTCAGAGGCCTGATGATGTATGAAACATGTACCTATGCACGACATGACATTCATACGCATATGCATGACACTATAATTATTTCATGAATTACAGAGCTATCCAGACTTACAGGTTGAGTCATTTACTCTATATTTCTTCCATGTCTGTTATGTACTTATTTATGTGCCTTACATACTCGGTACATTATTCGTACTGACGTCCCTTTTGCCTGGGGACATTGCGTTTCATGCCCGCAGGTCCCGATAGACAAGTCAAGAGCCCTCCACATAGGCCATCAACTCAGCAGAAGATGTTGGTGTGCTGCATTTGCTTCGGAGTTGCTTGTTTGGTTAGTATGATTTAGGCGTGTATTGTTTGGTATGGCGGGACTCTGTCCCAACCATTATGAAAATTATGTATTCTTAGAGGCTTGTAGACAGATGTCATGTACGTAAACGATTGTATGACCTTGTCGGCCTATGTTTAGTATACGAGTGGTTATTTTGGTCTTATAAGCCCGTATGTCTTATGTATAAGTTGGTATCACATGTTGTATTCTACTTATCTCACGGCAGCCTTCTGGCTCAGTTATCTATGATAGTATGACATGAAAAGATACGTTATTTTGGTACTCGGTTTAGTAAGGTACCGGGTGCCCGTCGCGGCCGATCGGTTTGGCTCGTGACACTGAATCTCTACGGGAACACCCAAACTAAACCTTTGGCGACCTTCAACAATTACTTTAAGATGTGCTATCATGAATATGACGATAAAATTTCCTATCCAATATATTTGATCATGGGATGATGCTTCTTCTTTGACATGTTTAAACCTTCAACCCCCATAGATTTAATACAAGGAGGAATAAAAGGGTTCGAGATTTGGCTGGAATTATTCAAGAATCTATCAATGTGTTAAGTAGAGTATTTCATGAGGTTACATATCATAAGTGACATGAAGCTTATTACTGATAACGCTGACATGATTAATCATTGTGATGACATAATTGATTTGACAAATGAGGCATATAGTTAACTAGTATACCGGCAATAGAAATCCTTAAGGAGTAGTAGTCAAGCACGTGACACCAGTTGTCTCCTGGAGTGAAGATAAAATCAATTTAGCTTGAAATGAGAATATTCTGGCACCCTGAATGTGATATGGGTTTCAAAATACATGATGTTGGATTACGCTCTTAATAGTAACTGGCACAAGGAATGTATGTCACAGGCCCATGAGGATGAAAAAAAGGAAGTTGAACACTTATGAGATTATTATCATTCAAAGAGCTTAACCCTTTCCAATAGTTGATCTTATATGAGAGAACTAGGGATGTGACAAACTTGTCTTTCAAATCAATATGCTCATGATATGTGCCAAAATATGAAAGCATCTAATTTCAACTTTTCACGAGTGAAACCACATAGCTAGGACATCTTAATATTGGGATGAAATCATGTGCTGGTTAGAGAGAATGAACATTTTGCTATGTGCTAGACATGTTTCTGCCATAATAACTCTAAAGCTGTAATACCAGGCCACTTCATGGGAAACTACAATACCAGGAACAAAGTGAGCTACTTACCGTGAGATGATTTAGGTGGACATGAAAGCCATACTGAGATGGGCAAACAACAAGATCTTCCTGTGTCGAATTTTTGATAAATCTCAAATTTCCCAAAATCTTTATGCGGACAAGTAACCCCTTTCAATTGACATGTACACATATGATAGGTGTTGAGATATGCTCTCATGTTACTAGACAGTGAAAATACTTCTTGATAATTATCACAAAGGAGTAAAGTGACTATTCAAACCATATGAGTCACATACAGCGGAGAGAGAAAGAGTGGCTTAAGAAGGATCTCAACACTAGGATGCCTTACATTGGATTTGATACCACATAGGTAAACTTTATGATGGTGCATGCGTAGGCACAAGTGAGCAGATGTTATTCTTTCGAATCAAAAGGTTCTGTAAGAAATTCATCAGGCATAGTCCTTTGTTGAGAATTTAGGAAAGCAAGTGGGAAGTACTAATTCTAGAGTTATAACTCAATTCAAGTACATAATTATAGAACTCAATTACACAAGAGGACGTAAATAAGAGCATTGTGATCAAGAGGCTTCACGAATACTGCGTCTCGTTCAAAGAGTAGGTACATGCAATGTTTTGTGATTCACCGTTTTGGTTAAGACCTTGTTCATGAAGGCTCTTTAATATGGATGTACATATACAACAAGGAAAATTTTGCGTTGTTTATAATGATGTACTAAGGAGTGACTTACTTGGGGACTTTAGGTTAATAGAGCAATAACTTAATCGATGCCCCTCGACTCCACATCCATACCGTACATTGGAACCATACTGACATTCCTCCCAATGATATCTCCTACACTTTACACATCGGGGATGAGGTCCGTTATACTGACTCGCCTCACTAACCTGATATTTACCCTTTTTTCATACATCATAAGCATTCACCTTATTCTTCCTCCAAGCCTTCATTACGGGAGTAACAATCTCTATACCGGGTTTCTGTGTAGGCCTTTGGAAATTCCCAAGCCTTCCACCCCTAACTCGCTACTGAGCATACTCATAACACGATGCAAAAATGTGCCTTCCCGCATACTAGGTAGACCGGGCCGGGTGTACCCAACCTATGGCTTTTGTTCTTCTTGTGCCCCCTCTCTCCATAACCATAACATATTTGAAGTGTGACCCAACATAAACCCAATTGGTGCTTCTTGCAAATTAAACATTCCGGCTTATTGGTACCGACAACCTTCTTTCGTTTCTTAGGTGCTCTCACCACATGACCTGGTGGTGCAGCGACATTAATAGGAAGAAGGGTACTCCCCTTAGCAACAAGTTCTTACAATCCATCCATGGCTCGATACATTCTCCTAACAAACTCTTGTGCAATCTCCGTCAGATTCAATGGTGGGGTCATTCCCTCCTTACTGCTTCAAACTCGTGGATTACTCATCTTGAGAATAAGACAAAATGAGGAAATTAGCTCCCTATCTTGAGATCTATCGCACGATCTGGAGTATTAAAGAAGGGTGACATTCCTAAATGTCCGAGTAGCCTCCTCATTATAGATATGGTCGACAACACACTGACAAGAATGAATCTACTAGACACGGCTTCGAGACATCCTATGACACTTTAAAAACATAGGCTCTGATACCAAGTTTGTCACGCCCCGCACTCGGGAAGCGTGACCGGCGCTCAACCGAGTGAACCTAGCCGAGAAAGCCTATTGGATTTCCTTATACCCAAATTAATCCATGAATAATGAAAAAATATATCTCATTAATTAAACACTGAGGGGATTTCATTAACAACCCCAATTTCCATTTCCATTATTTACTCCATTTTTAAGTCTCAAAATACATAAACTTTCATAGCGGACGTG
The DNA here is from genome assembly GCF_001879085.1 of Nicotiana attenuata. Classification (NCBI taxonomy): domain Eukaryota; kingdom Viridiplantae; phylum Streptophyta; class Magnoliopsida; order Solanales; family Solanaceae; genus Nicotiana; species Nicotiana attenuata. The sequence goes on along the minus strand of NW_017670704.1, from coordinate 247,553 downwards.
GAACAAGTGATTCAAATACATCATGACAATTTGACTTTCCCAACACCAATACACAACCCATACTATGTCTACGGATCCTCTAACAGATACAATAGAGAACTATGATAGTGCTGTCAATAAGGCCCCGACTATACTTCAAACACAATACATGAGGAACAAAAGATACATGACCCCGAAATGAAGTGGGGTTCACCAAGTTAGCTGGGAAGAGAATTTACCGCTATCACTGATCAATGCCGTCTGATGTGGAACCAACTGCATCCATGAAAGATGCAGCGTCCCTCGCAAAAGGGACGTTAGTACCGTCGAATAGCACTAGTATGTATGACTAAATGTCCTCTTTCAAAATAGAATGCTTATATAATAAAGGGAAAACCATGTAAACAACAAGCAACAATCAATGATATCCAAAGGAATTTTAAAACATAACAATTTTCATAATATGAAAATAAGGCGGTGAAGATGACAATCGAAATGTGAAGAGAATATTATTTTTGGTTAAAAGATCTTTAGTACCGAATCACCACAGTTCACAATACCACTATTCACAATACCATTATTCACAATATACACATCATAACCAACCTCACAATACAACCGTGAATTTAGCACAGAGTCCGATCACGAGCCGATTGCCTAGGCCGTTTTAATTGAAGACATCAACCACAATCACAATATATATGCTAATATACCACCATGAATCTAGAACGGAGTCCGATCACGACACGATCGGCTAGGCCGTCTTATTTGAAGACATCAACCACAATCATAATTTCAAGTACAATTTCCAGCACAATCACCACCATGTGTGCGGCATGGCGTCCGATCACCGCCCGATCGGCTAGGCCGTCTCAAGTGAGACATCATACTTTTCTATCATCAATCTCATCTCAAATAAGGTGAATAACTTTATCACATCAATCTCATTCCAAATAAGGGGAAAACATTTTTGATTTGCATACAAAGGGAAACATAAATACAGATTTCATTTACCTCATTACCTGTCATATCGTATATAGATTCATTGGTACTTTTAACCACTTACAACATCATTAGTTCATTGCCTCTCTGGGCCATACATATGATTCTTCTTTCATGGCACAATGGCCGTATTTCATATTCCACACTTTTATTTCTTTATTTTCATGGGACATCATTATAAGTATCAATATATAGAATATTCCGGAAATCACAACTTTAAGTTCATTAGAAATGAAGACTTTAAACAAAATAGATTTCTTTCCAATAAATGGAATACAATGATTGGCAATCGAAGAGCAAGTTAAAATCATAAACAACTAACACACCATTTATTCTTGAAATACTTTTCCCCAAAGAAGGCAATACACAATTTCAATTCATGAATATGTAAGAGCTCAAAACATGTTGGGAATACATACAAGACATATCATTAGTTAAAACAACCACATTTGGGCATGACTTGAGTACATAAGCTTTTAGGAAAATCTATTTTCGAAGTCATTTAAAACACTTGAATCAAGGCTCTTTTCATAACCTTTTTCACATCGATCATTTCATTTCATCGATGTCGCGCCCCTTTTTCTCGCAAAATCGAGTTTCGACAAGTGATAACTCTTCTAAAGAAGGTGTTAAAAGAGAGAGTTGCCACCTAACAGGTTTAAGGTGTGTTAGGGCACCTATTTGCAAATAACTCTGGTTTAACCAGTTTGCGTCACCAAAGATCGGATAAGGTCTCAAATTACCTCAAAGAGAAGGTGTTAGGCACTCTTCGAGGTCCACAACTGTGGGTCCCGGCCGAACTCGAATTATATGAATTAGTCAGACAAACAAAGACGAAGAAAGCAAGAAATTTTGGGAAAATTCATCATTAAAAGACTTTGAATAAAGACAAGATGGGGGGGGGGGGTCCTAAGTTTTTTTGCCTAAAGGATCCCCCCTGAAACATAAATAATACTTCGTAACTCCCTCGAGATGGGGTGTTACTCGTATTATTCAGCGGGCACAGGCTATCATCTCCTGCTACCCGATTACTATCTTTAATTTTTTACCTAAGTGCACTAGTTGATTCTAAACCGTGCCTTATGCATGCACTACCCGTCCCACACCTATGGTCCAGGGGGCGTTTGGACCTCTATTATGGATTGTTCTAGACTTAACTTAGGCTGCTCCAAAATAATAAAACTAGGAGACATACAAAATAAGTTGGACTTCATGTAAAGGCAATTAAGGGCTCAAGTTAGCCTCCACACTTAGACAACAAATGCACGTGAACAAATTCTCACATTAAGCATTAGACAATTTCAGAATTGAGCCAAATTAAAGCCGTTAAGCCTTATAGACATGGTTTCTATGTGGCCTCGTGCAGGCAGTTTCAGATGCAAGGTGTTGTCTTATAGACGTGATTTCTAAACAACTATATAGTTTAGGGGAATCTGGTATTGCATGCTGATTATTAAAATTACAAATTATACGTGATTAAACCTATAGACATGATCTCTAGGTGATTTACGCAGTAGCTGGCAGTGATAACCATTGGAAATACTCAGAATTACTCAGTTTGATCCTATGGGCATGCTTCTAATGGTGGCATAACTAAGCAATGAAACAGTGTTTGAAAGCTCAGCATTAACACTTTAGAGCGAGTGGTAATACCCCTATAGGCAGGATTTATAATGATTAACGATTGAAACCGATTTTTATACTTAGCTCCTATAATAACAACAACAAAGTGAACAATTAATGTCCTATAGGCATGATTTCTAGATGAAGATCAGTAGAACATAATCCTATAGTGATAGTATCTAGTGAATATGCTGCAGTTATGCAAATTGAAAGAAGGATCATTGATATTTTATTTCCTATAGGCATGTATCTAACAAAACACATAGGCACAAAACATGTTGAACGAATTAAACACTCGGGTCCTATAGGAAGGTTATCTAACAAACACATAGGAGTAGGACATGTTGAACGAATTGAATACCTATAGGCAGAATTTCTACCTGTTTCATGCAAACATTAGAATAGACCCATTTTCCCAATTTTACTAACACCCCAGTTGTTATTACAACATTATTACAGACCCAATGAATGAAATAAATTACAAAGTTACAAAATAACTATAGTGGGCCCAAGACAGGCCCAAAGTATACCCAGCCCAGCCATGCCTTCAATTTCATATCCATACAGGTTTCACCACATCCCAGAAATCACAGTCGGTCAAGCCCAGAAAACAATATTCATTTACACAAGATAGCCAAAACCCAGTAGTCATAGTTGATAAAATATCCAGAAAACAGCCATTTACACAAGCTAATTGGTTCATTCAGTGGGTGGAAAGGGGACAAAATCGAGCAATTAGGATAAAGTGGCCAAAAAACCTTAGACCCTAGTGTGTCAGAATTCACAAGGGTCTCAAAATGGACCTCGAGCAGTGCTCACACTAGGGAGGTTAATAAAGGAGTTTTAGGGGGGGCCTTGGCTTTTAGCCGGCCAAGAATTAGAGACTCAGAATAGGGGGGCAACCAATGAAATAGTAGTAACGTAATACGGTTTGGAAAAGCATTTGCAAACACTACAAATGATCACATAATGTGCATATCAACACAAGGGGATGCAAGCACTCGAGAAACAGGATAATGTTGCAAATTGTCACATAACACGTTGGGTTAGGGTGACATGTTATTAGGAAATAGGGAGCCAGAAGCTCATGGGATTACCAAGTTGATAGACAAGGAGCATTAGGCTAATAAGACAAATAATTACTAATGCAACAAGTTTTAAAACCTAAGGAATCAAATCATGCAAACCCCAGGGATTAAACAATGCAATTTATACTTGATGAAACAAACAGAATCAGATATCACATAGGGCATCCGTCAAGAAGAACTAGTTCAAAGGATAGCAGGTTGTTAAAGGTACATAGTCGGATAGAGCAAGAACACATGGAGCGACAGACATAGTTATAGGACCACATTTGCACTCTCAGAGTGAGGGTTTCAACGTATTAGGGCCTACTAATAATATCAATTAATCACTAGAAATCAGAGTCAGGCAGTAAACAGGGAATAGGCCATATCATCAAGGCAGAATACTCAAATACATGTACTCTGATTATGGTTTGATTGATTCTTGCTTACCTTCGCAATGTTTATTCTATTATGTTCTAATTAGCATGTACTCTGAAATTGCATGACTTAATGTATTCCCCTGACTCTCTTCGTGTGTGATTCTTCCTATAATTGCTAGCCTTAATAATGTATTTGTACCTAACTTAGGCAATCAGGACATAAGAAAGGAAATACAATCAATCAAACCATAAAAGGAAGAAGAACACATAAATCAATTTAAAGTCGGATTAGGAGAAGAAATCGGTAAACCCTAGTTTTTAGGGAAAGTAAATATTGACAAAATATAACAAAAAATCGAACCCATTTTTGTTCGATTTGAAGAGATCTGAAAACCCTAGTTTTAGGGTAAGCAAGAATCAACAAAAAATAAACAAATATTCGTACTCACAGTAGAACATAGGATGGATATAGATAAAATAGCTAGAAGATAAGGGATTTGAACCGATTTTGGTTCGATTTTGATGAGATCTGCTTGCCAAGTTTAGGCAAGCACTATAGGAGAGTAGCTAGTACCAGGAGGAGGTCGTATATGGCAAGTAGTAGCCATGGAATCCCATATTAGGTGGGATTGGGAGAGGATTTAGGGGGCGGAGGCTAGGGTTCTTGAGAGGGAGAAGGGAGATGAGAGGATATTAGGGCGGCGGACGGGTGAAATTGGGTTAGGGTTAGGGTGATTGGGTAATTAAAGGGAGAGGTTCGATATGGGCCGTTGATCTCTGAGATCAACGGCCATGATTAAGAGGGGGGTTGGGCCGGGTTTATTTAGGCGGGTTGCGAATGGGTTCTGTGTAATGGGGTTATTGATTTTGGGCTGGGGTATTGGTCTGGTGTATTAGGTGTTTTTGGGCCATTATTTGGTCCGAAAATAGGTTTAGTGTAAGGCTAGTTTTTAAATACCCAACATTTTAGCAAAAATAATTTATAAAAGTAATTAATGAATAATAAAAAATATTATTTGTATACTAAAATTGATTAAAAATAATAACTTAACATTATAAAAATATAAAAAGTTTTTTTTGCATAAATAATATAATTATACATGAATATAGGCTATATTTAAAAAAACGTGCAATTAGCCTAGAAATGCAAATATAATTATGAGCAAATGCAGTAAAATATTTAAAAACATGCATGTTGGTGTAAATCATAAGTTTGGATGATTAAATCATCATAAAAATAATTTGAAGGAGTAATTAATAAATATTTAAGTAATTTAAATGAAGAAAAAATAATTTTAAAGCTAAAAAATTATGGAAAATCATAAAAATGCTTGTATATATTTGTAAATTAAATAATGATTCAAAAAATGATGTTTGAAAGTGTATATATATTTTTCGAGAAAATATGAGGGAAAAATTAGGTATCAACAATCGACACAGTTGGCAACAAGTATAACTTTTTTTCTTTGCACATTGACCACACTTTATATCCCCAACTCACTTATTTCACTTTCAAACATCTTTATATTTTATCAACAATAAGACATTTCCAATCAAGACTTTAGGTACACATATGAGCAATTAAGAGTCTTAATCATATTGAGATTTTCTCACACAATTTGGCATCATAACCTTCATTTGAAACACCACTCAAAGACATAGCATTTTAATACACATATCATTCTTGAACATATTTGCAAAAGATAACATAAAGCGATAGGAACATTCGGAACACATTTTGAATACATAATTCTCGACAATTTGCTTATTAGGAATACATATTGAACATATATCTTTCAACACTAGCTTATTCGGAATAGCCAATTTTATAATGAACAACTCGGGACTGACATAAATTTCATGAACACCGTGGGATTCAATTCTAAGAGAGAAGTTTAGCCAACATACCTTTCTTGAGCTTTCCTTACATTACTACGATGTTCCGGAAATTCTAGCAACTTCAATCTATTTAGAAACATAACAAAAGTAAACCATCATTAGGAAGATATTCATGGGTTCACCTCACTTAAGCATTTCATCAAACGCTAGGTCAGTACAAGGCTCTCCTACACGATTTCCTTCACCCTTAACCAATTCAATACCGAGAGTTTACTCATATTAGCTCATTCACCTTCCCACCATCCTTATAGATACATGCATGCATAAATAACAACTTTCATACCCAATTATTGTACTTCTCATGACCTACTTGTTAATCCAAATCCCGAAATTTAGGGCTAGGGAGTAGAATCTTACATATTTGATGAAGATCTTGTGAAATTTTCAAGCCTTGAGCAATAATTAATGAACAAAATAGCTAGGTCTTCTCTTTCTCTCTCTAAGATAGCTCTCTCCTCTCTCTAAAAAATCAGATTTTACCTTCTAAAATGACTCCCTAAGGCCTTATATCAAAATTTGATCGGATATGAAAATTTCCAAAAATGACCCCCGAAGTCAATTATGTGGTGCAATTGTGCTATACCTGAATCGTTTTGTGGGCAGCAGAATTGATTTTGCTATAGCAGAATCATTCTGCGACCAATTGTGCGATAGCATAATCACTTTTGCGTCAGCAAAATCGTTCTGCGGCCGCATAATGGTGTTTCAAATTTGCCAATTCTCTGCTTCACTCCGCGACGAATATGTGGTCCGCGGAGTGATTTGGCGGTCGCAAAATGGACCGCAGAAAGGCCATTTTCAGCAACAAGTTACCTCTAACTCTCCAATGCATTGTACAACACAAAATTTTTGCACCATGGCTCGTTTTCTATAAATTTCAAACACACGAGCCTACCTCGGCACCATGAAACCTTAAATTCCTTAGCGAATTTTTCCGAGGCCTTACACCCACCTTGTCTCGCCACATGCACAAACCCAAATGTATAGCCCGCCTTGTCACGCCGCATGTGCAAATATCAATAATAACAATAGCACGACAACACATGTGCGAACACCCCGAAAATCCTCTCAACAATACCACATGTGCAAAAAAACATTACATCATAACATAACAACCCGCACTACATGTGCTCATACACTACAACGTTTCCACAACAACAATTCCAATACCACAACCACATATAGCCCACAGCTCAACAACACCGAGTGTAACAAGAACAACAATAACACGAGGCACAATAAGTAAATCAACAAAAGAATGACAACAATGCGATGAAACAGAAGAATAAGCTCAACGATGAAAGACACACAAGTAATTATGACTTCAAGTAAGAGTAGTTTAACAATAAGAGAAATAACATGTATCATCGACTTCAAATAATGATAATCAATGACAGACGAGATAACATGTGACAACAACTTTAATTAATGATAATAAACTACAGAAGAGATAACAAGTAACAGCAAAGAGGAAACAATTACAATTAAAGCATGTAAGAGTATATTTGGCAACAAAACTTAGGAGATGAACCAACAACTTAAAATAAGGCATATAAGAGTGATCCTAACAATGGAGGACAATGATAGAGCAACTTCATTTTAGTGTGCATAAGAACCCTAAGAGTCTAAACCGGTGAAACTTTCACATATAAAACCGTGTACACACTCATCACCTCGAGTACACGTCTTTCATGTAGTTCGAATAGTGCAAACAAACCAATCCCTACGGGGTAGTTCCCCCACACAAAGTTAGGAAAGATACTTACCTCAAAAACTCTCAACAAACACTCTAAAATAGCTTTTAATTTACAATTCACCCCCGCTCAGCTGAAACCTAACCAAAATTGATTTAATAGCATCAAATAATGCAAGAGAAATCAATTCCAATAAATAAAGATATGATCTTTGCAAAATTCCTCAAAAGTCAACCCTAGGCCCACCCGGTCAAAACCCGGGTCCAAGGGTAGATTCCGACTACCCATAACCCCACGAGTCCATATATGTGTTTTGTTTCAAATTTCAAGTCAAAATCAACTCTCATAACTGAAATTCTTAAAATTCAAAACATAGACAAAGTTTCTCAAAACTTCACTTGATTCACACAAATTTCATGTTAAATCTCATATATAATCATGTAAAATAATAGGAAATTGAACAAAAATCACTTATACAACGATTGTATACGAAAATCCCTCTTCAAAATTGCCTCCTGCCGAGTCTGCGACTCAAAGATATGAAAATGAGACTAAAATCCCGTCCCTCAGCTTTTATGTCCAGGCACAGGTGTCACAAATGCGACCTGGGCTCCGCAAATGCAAATTCCGCAAATGCGAACCCTGCAAATTCGAACCTGCAAGTACGAGGAAGTGATTGCAAAAGCAAAGAATCTCACAGTCCTGCTAATGTCGCAAATGCGACATTAAGTTCGCAAATTCAAACATGGGACACTTTGGAAATACGACCCTCAAGATCGCAAATGCGAACAAGCTCACCCAAGCCTCCCATCGCAAATGTGAAACTTGTGTTCACAAATGAAAACCTAGTAGACCCCTAGCAATATCTCACAATTACGATCAATATCTTGCGAGACCTGAAGCACCTGTGCAAAACCAGCAATGCTAGAATCCTCCCAAAACTCACTAGAGCCAGCGGGGCTCCAAACCAAACATCAATACAAGTCTAAAAACATAACATAAACTCTCTCGCACGTTCAAATCTTCAAACTAACATCCGAAACCATGAATTGGACCTTCAAAACACATGGAATTCTTATGAAACTCAAGAATTTCTAAAAACACAATTGTGCGTCTGATTCCTATCAAATCAACTCTGAATGATGTCAAACTTTCCAGACAAGTTCCCAGTGACAAAACAGACCTATACTAGTCCCGAAATAGAAATCCAAACATGATAGGTATGAAGTCAACCAACAGTCAAACTTATCAAAATTCCACTTCTTTAAATTGCCAACTTTCAGCATAACAACACAAATCAAACTACGGACCTCCGAATTTAATTCCAGGCATACGTTCAAGTCCAAAATCACGATATGAACCTATCATATCCATCACAACACCATTTCGGGGTCGTTCCCACAAAAGTCAAACCTTAGTCAATATTTTTAACTTATGCTTCTAAAATGAGAATCACTCATCAAAAATATAGATCCCGAAACATCCGAAAATCAAATCCAACCATGCACGCAAGTCATAATGCACAATATGATACCACTAAAGGCCTCGAACCACTGAAAGAAACCTTAACACTCAAAACAGCCGTTCGGATCATTACAATGGAATCATGAAATATTAACAAATCCGAGTAAAAAATACCTACCCCTATACAAATCTTGAATATCCCCTCCAAAATCGTCCAAAGTCGAGCTCTACAACTCAAAATATGAAAAATAACTCTAACTACCGATTTTGGGTTTTAATATTCTGCCCAGGTGCTCACCCTTCCCGAATGCGAAAAAAGACTCGCGTTCACGAAGCACAACTTCCCCTTGAGCCAACAACACGAACACGAACGCAATTCCCAACTAGGCTACACCTACGCGAACGCGAGACCTACCACGCGAACGCGAAGGCTTAATTCCATTGTGCCCCTCAGCTGACCTCCTTTCTACATGGATGCGGTCACCTTCCAGCGTTCGCGAAGGGCATTGACCTCCAAAGCTTCGCAAACGTGTTCCCATCCTCGTGAACACAAAGGAGCATGAACCAGACACCAGATCAGCTGTCCAAACACGAAGAGATTGGTCCGAAACTTGTCTGTAACACACCCGAGGCCCCCGGTGTCACGACCCAAGCTGATGGGCCGTGACGGCACCGCTGCCTTACCCAACCAAGCACTAACATAACGTATCTTTCTTATTATACTACTACGGGTTAGTGAGCCGGAAAGGCCGTCATGAGATAACTAGAATAAAACATAAGAGAATAGGACGACCCAACATGATATAGAAACTTATCCATGTCACATACGGGTTTATAAGACCAAAATGATCACTCGTACACTGAACATAGGCTGACAAGGCCATGTATGTATCTATATACCTGACATCTGTCTATAAGCCTCTAAGAGTACATAAACGTCATAAAGGTCGGGACAGCTCCCCGCCATACCAGTCAATACATGTCCAAATCATACTGACCAAATAGGCAACTCCGGAGCAAGTAGATTGCACCAACACCTTCCGTTGAGCTGATAGCCTACTAGGAGGACTGTCAACCTGTCTATCAGGATCTGCGGGCATGAAACCCAGCGTCCCCAGGAAAAAGAGACGTCACTACAAATAAAGTACCGAGTATGTAAAGAATGAAAAGTAGTATATAAAAGACATGAAAGAAACATGGAGTAATGCACTTAACCTGTAAGTCTGTATAGCTTTGTGAATCATGAAACATTTACAATGTCATGCATGTGCGTATAAATGACATATCATGCATAGGCATATGCGTACATAATATCATCAAGACTCTGAGGATATCCCATCATATCATCTCGGCCTCTGTGAGCGAAATCATCAACGTAGACCAGCTGATCAAGTGGTGGTGCATATATAACGCAATAACCTTTCCTACCCCATATACATATACTATACGCGTATATAACGCCATCTGGTTATGGGTCAATATACACGTATAAATAAATGAAATGCATAATGAAGTAAGTCAATATGATCTCTCGGAATACCATGAGACCTATGAATAGACAATACGGTAGTAGGATATATGGGGAATCATGAACATAGGCAACCCTAGTACTTCTAAGAATATAATCATTTATGAAAGTTGCGTGCTTTCTCGTTTCGTGGTATCATATGGATCATGCCAATAGGAAAGAAGAGATAGCCTTAACATACTTTAGCTCTATTGAGTCCTTGATACCTTCCAAGCAATTCTTCAAACAACTCAACTCAACTCAATCTACCATAGCATAAGGAGATTCAAAATCAGTGCTGAGTAAAGGCTAAGTCTGCAACTTAAACTAGTAGCTCGTTTATGTAAATTTGGGCAGCATCTCCCCTGTAACAAGGGGCTCCTCCACTGCCATATACAACCAACAAAAACCAGATAAATCCAGCAACATATAAATATCAATAACAAGACACCATATAGCAACAACAAGTCACAACTACTTCACGACGAGCGGCAAGCTCCAATTTGAATCCGTATACCCCATATCACCCCTTATAGACTTCTTACTTCAACTTAACATTATAATTAAAATGATAATGAAGTCAATCATCAGTGATTCCATCCATATGAAAAGGGTAACGACAATTAAATTTGTAAAATGGGACTCTAAAAATACGTGATCTATTCCCGAGCTAGTTGTTAGAGCAGATGATGCTAATAATATAAAATTTAACGAAGGAGCGTGAGTCAAAACGAGATAATAATCGAACCGAAGGGCCTGCTACCCGGATGTTGGTTTGGTCGATGGGGGCTTCGGGGTCGACCTCGAGATCGAGCTCGGGCTATCAGGGACAACCGAGGGAAGTATAACAATTAGAGAGATAATCAAACGAAGCTCTTTATAGTCAAAACCAAGTTATACGATGAAGAACTCATATAAAAGCGAAGGATATCGAGGTATCCTCTGATCAGTGAGAGCCAATAAGTTTAGAAAGAAGAGAAAGAGAGAGAGAGAGATATTATTGCACTTGTGGAGAAATGGAGCAACATCAGTCCTTTACAAGGTGAGGCGAGTCCCCTTATATAGGAGGGGAACTCAGTTACGAATACATGAATATTTAATTTACGAAATATAGAGATGTGATGGCTTGACGCGAGCCTCAGCGTGGGCTATGGATAGGCCGGCCCTGTCAGACTCTACCGTGTGTCTTTGGAGCTTCCCCTCTTTATCTTTATCTCGACCTCTAATCGGGCCTTGACAAGCACCGAAGGAGAGGGCTCAGGTATGCCTTCATGTCCTTGGGGTCTCGAGGTACCTCCCCGAGATGGCTTAATGGCGGGAAATCGGGCCCTCTGATTTCACCGCGTACAGATAGTCTCCACGTTTCTCAGAACGAAGCGATGGGAAACAATTATGACCATTGACTCCTTGAACTCCTCATGGCAATAGTACACGAGCGATTCCCATCGATGGTATATATCCTAGACTCATGCTCAATACACTGTCATTTTCACTATTCAAGGTAAAAGTACTACCGTCGATTTGGTTTTTCAAGGATGCAGTAATTGCATTCGTCGGTCAATCTTTCAGAGCCTCGACGACTGTATAGTAACCTCCTATAAATGGGGTTGTTTTGGCGTTGTTTTCCCTATCCCAGTGCCTTCGTTGGCTTGCTTGCCCATTCTTCTTATCATCTTCCTCTATCCGTGAACATCATGCTCCGGGCTCATGGCCTCAAGGCCGTTTGGAGGAGCTCTTTTAGATTGTGTTGTGGCCCTTTGCCGGGACTTCCCTTTGTCGAGCATAATCGCGCTGTCCCGCTATTGTTGCGGTCGTCGATATGCTGGTCCTTGCTGCTGCCGTCGACCCGAGGTGATGGTGGACGGGGAGTCGGTTTCCCGCTCGTGTAAACAGTCGTTCGGGTTATGCACCGCTGCTCACTCTCCTACCCAGGCCTGGTGTGGCACTTCATCCTTAGGTCTATTTCTTTCCCGAGGGATAAAGCGACCCTGTTGGTCGTCGAGGTTGGGGCCCGCCGAATCTTCAACCTTTGGCTTTGGCAGGCTATGTCTCTTTTCTTTGCCTCCTCTGTGTCCCCTTCTTTTCCGATGGGAATCCCCTGAGGGATTGAGCTGGGAGCCTAGAGGAGGTGGAGGTCGAAAGAAACACCTTCGAGGGTGCATACTCGAGGGGGTGACGGTCGAGGATGCTGATACCAGAGATGCATCTTCGAGGGCGGACCGGGCTTCCGGGTTTCATCACATGTACATCCTTCCGTTCCTTCTCTCTAGGAGTAGACTCCCGTAGGCTTTTGTATTTTTATGTAAATGACCCCTCAAGGGTTGTTGTACATGGATTTTTATGAATATGAATATATCCCTTTGATTTCTGCTTTCGATTTTTGCTTTATAATTGCATGTTTTCATACCCCTCTGGGCCTCTTGAATGCCTTCTTTTATTTCTTTACTACTGATATCTGACTTGGGTGCGAGCACCCTTTCTGCCCTTCTACTGATCGATATGGCTATCTTTCGAGGACATCGTTATACCTCGGATCATTCCTGGATTGATCGAATAGGACCAGGCTGCCGGGGCCCTTCAAATTGTATGTCGAATTTCGAGGCCCTCGAGAATGTTACGCTGGATTAAGGCCAGCTTCGGGCACCGGGGGTCCCCTTTGATTTTTGACGCGGACAGCTTCCTTTAGACATGTACGAGATAGATATTTTGCTGAGGGGTTGCCTATACTCAAGCACTGCTTCGAACCTTTCCAGAGCTTTTGCGATTGGAGCTTCTTGTGTGTATTCTTCTTTCTTAGAAAGGGAAACACGAACTCTGAAATTACCTCGCGTTGAGTGATGGCGTGGAAAGCTTCCCGAATTCCGATTTCTCTTTGGTGCGGATCCTTGAGGCGGGACGCTATCTCGAGCTTGGAGATATTACGGAAGGCTCCTCGAGTCTTGGCTTCTCGTCAAAGGATACTCTTGGGGTCGGGTACCATCCCATTGGACTATACCGATGTCGTAGGCTTCCCGGGGCTTACTCTGGGTAGGCAAACAGTTGCCGCTTCTATCATATAAGTGGGGCAGCTTCGGCTTCTTTGCAGGACTTCACTATTTTTAGTTAGTTGTACTTCCGCTTTGGAATAGGGTTCCTCATCTGTTCAGGTGCAAAAAGTGCTGGCGCACGCCCTTGCTTTGTTTTGTTAGTTTTACCATAGTTATGGCAACCACTTCGGGGCCGGCATGGCAGAGAGCGGAGAGTGCTGTTCCCGGCGCTCGGGAGCCGAGGGAGTTCGTTCCGAAGACGGTATCTTTGATAAAGGGGGGAGCATTTGGGGATGGTGGGAAAATACTGCGGATGGAGTGAGGGGATAGCACTGCAGGTGCTTCCCCCGGGAGGGAGTATCACGGATTCCACTGACGGATTCTTGAGCGTATACCTGTATCCTTTCGCGTTTGGTCCCCTTGGCAGGGTCGTGCTTGATTTTTTCTTGAAGTATGGGGTTACTTTGGCGCAGATACATCTGTCTTTTTGGCGGGTGGTGCTGATGATGAGATTATTTGCGGAGAAGGCCGATCTTGAATTTACGCTCGACCACCTCATCCGGCTGTATCGGCCTTTTCATCACCGGGGTCTGCTAACCCTGAAGTGTCGTTCATCCACGACCTTTGTTGTCGATGATGAAGAGGAGGAGGTTCGAGAATGGGGTGGTTGGTTTGTCCGGATCCGGACGGTCGACATTATCCCCGTGGAGTTTTTGCCATTTCCCAAAGGGTGGAGTTACGCACGTGAGTAGGGCGTCTGGTGCTTTTCAGGTTGTACCTTGTTGTAGCAACTTCATGGACGCCGGGCGAAGTCTCTGACCTGCCCGGCTGGGTCTGTAGGCTGGTAACCCACTCGTCCTGCGATGAGCGTTGGTCGCGAGCTGTGCTTCGCGTCAGGTGGGGAGCGAACTACCAAGGTACGTGCGCATGCTGCCTTTGCCTTGACCTCCGTATATTTGAGGTAATATTTTCCCCTTTTTACTTGTACTGGATTTGCCGGTTGCAGGTATTGGGAAGTTGCTTGGGATGAGGCAGTGCTCTTCCGAAGAGGGGAAAGAGTCGTTGGCCTCCGAATCGAGGTATGATGGCGATAAGAGGGGTCAGCACCCACGAGGTGATGGAGCTTCTAGTGGTGCCGGTTGGGCCAGTGTTTCCAAGGAGAGGGTATCGTCTGGGTCTGCTGCTTCCGGAGTACCTGATTCCTGGTCGGCGATGCCTTCGAGTGAATATGCTTTGCCCGAGGCCGGTTCTCCCGGGGCCGTAGAGGCAGGATCAACAAGAGTATGTTCCGACTTCGAGGAAGTCCGTCGGCTTCACTTCGCGGTGAGTTTAGGCGCAGTTTCTCTGTATTTCGCGTCTTTCACCTGTCATCAAGTTTTCCTTGTGTAGGCCTGTGACAGGCTTACGTCTGAGCTGGTCCGACAAGGGGTCGAGCTTTCAGAAAATTTAGGGTGAGGGAGAATCTCTTAGGCTGCTTAGCGAGGAGAAAGAGGGCGAGTTGCTGCATTGGCGATGTGATTACGAGAGCTATTTGATGGAGCAGGTAACCTTTTGTGGCTCAAGCTTTGCTTTCCTCGGCCTCTTTAAGTTGACGCTCCTTTTTGCTATATCAGCTGCAGAAAAAGGCGGAGGCTACTGAGTACCTTAAGGGCGATATCGACCGTGCCAGAACTGCTTGCGGTGAGATAAGGGCTCAGGTGCGAGCTTATGCTTTAGAGGAGGCGAGTACTTTGGCCAAGGTCCCTGCTCTCGAAGTCCAACTCTGCTTGGCTCGAGATGATGCCAAAGTCCAAGCAGATTTGATTGAGAAATTCGAATCTAAACTTTCGAAGACCGGGAGTGAGATAATTGACGCCCGGGCTAACGCGATGCTAAGTCGAACCAATGCTGATAAGGAGATGGCGATTCGTATGAAGGACGCTGCGGATGCTCAAGGCGAGCTAAAGCGAGCTCTCGACCGGGAGAAGAAGATCGAGACATATGTCCGTTGCTGATCTCAGAGAGAGGTACTCGAGGAGGTCGGTGTACGGGGCTTCGTTCTCTCGGAAGAATTGGCTCGAGCAAGGGCGGATGAGCGCGACGCTCGTCACTTCTCGCTGACGTCACGGAGGGCGAACATGACAAGCTGTAGCCCTTCAGTGTGGAGCGTAGATTTCGCTGTTTTGTCGCTTTGTTTTTGATATATGTAGAGCATGCCTGTAGATGGAGAACGTGCCTTTTTCGCTTATATAATATATAGGAAGAAACTTGAAACTTTATTTCTTCTGTACCTTTTTTCTGCTATTGCTTTCGACCGGGCAGGCAAGTGTTTGGCGGGATTCTCGTAGGTCCGGAACAGATCGGGCAGGCTCGGGGGCTCTTACATGCGATCCTTGGCGCGAGCAGGTGCCAGGGCCTCCGCGTTTGGCCCGGCTGTTTAGGCTCAGTCTCCGAGTCAATCTTCGACTCGAGCCTTCTTGCATTTGAATCTTCTATGCCCGCGCAGGCAGGTAGTATTTGTTTTTGTTTCTTGCCCTTGGGCATTTGCCATTTTGACTATTTTGGGTCAAGTCTCCGAGCCGTATTGTGACTCGAGCTTCAATCGCCCCTCGAGCTTTTTCCTGCCCGCATGGGCGGGTGATGATGGCCTTTTGTGCTTCGGGCTGAAGTGTTCTTACAGGCGTGTGGCCCGGAGACTTGCTCGGCCGGCGATAGTGGCATTTATGCCGTGCCCTTAGGCATGTTGTAATTTAACTGTTTCGGGTCCAGTCTCCGAGTCGTGTTGCGATTCGAGCTGTAATTGAACCATAAGTTCTTTTCTACCCGCATAGGCGGATGTCAATGGCGTTTGGTGTTTTGGGTCGAAGTGACTTTACAGGTGCGTGGCCCGGGAGCTCGCTGGTGGTGGCATTTATGCCGTGCCCTTAGGCATATTGTAGTTTAGCTATTTCGGGTCCAGTCTCCGAGTCGCGTTACGATTCGAGCTGTAATTGACCCTTAAGTTCTTTTCTGATTGCATAGGCGGATGGCGATAGCGTTTGCTGTTCGGTCGTGGAGACCGATTAATATGTGGCCCGTAGGCTTGCTTAGTTAACTATTTTGGATCCGGTGTCCAAATCGGGTTACGATTCGAGCTCACTTTAATCCTCAAGTTGTCAATTTTTGGCTGGCGACAATGGCTCTTACGCTGTTTGGTCGTAGAGACCTTTTGATGTGTAGCTCGTAGGCTTGCTTTGCTGGCGACAATGGCTCTTACGTTGTTTTTGCCCGTGGGCTTTTTTGTAGGCTTTGTTTTTCGCTCATTAAGGTCATTTTGAATATTTTTGTCTGACCCGTCGTCGGTTCCGGAGAACCTCGATTTCAAGTTGTTATCGGCGATGTTCGAGCACCTCGGAAGGTTTATAGCCCGTTGTTTGCCTGTTTGAGGGAAGCCTGATTTAACCGGTTCTTTCTGAAGTATTTTGGAGTAGTGGCTTGCGATTTTTGTTTAGCGATGGTCGGGCGTCCCCGAGTCGCATTTTGACCGTAGTCATGTGCGTTTGGCCGTAGCCATTTTTTGATCTCGAGTGATAGTTTAGGCGTCTACATCGAGGGTATGCCATTTCGGGATTCTTACAAATGCGACGTATAGCCTAAACTTCAGGATTTTCCTGCCTGTTGAGGTCTTACAGTTTGTCAAGCCTATTGAGGTCTTACAGTTTGTCATGCCTATTGAGGTCTTACAGTTTGTCATGCCTATTGAGGTCTTACAGTTCTTGGGCGATGTAAAATGGACCTGGTTATGCCGAGTCTGCCGCTAAGGGTCTTACAGTTTCGGATTTTCCAGCGTATGGCGATTGTCGTCAGTCTCCAAGTCATCAAGTTGTTTAAGCATGATGACCGCTTCTTGTGAACTCGGAGCTGCGTTGCAGGGGCTTTATGAGCCCGGAGTTCCGACCTTGGGATCGTGTGGATGTTGAATTGCTGACGCTAAGTCTCCGAGTATCTCGGGACGCGTTTGGTGGAGAGGCCCCTGTCGAGGATATACTTAAGATACCCTCGTTTGGAGGATAAGATGTTCAAAAGATATCCTTTTATTGCTTGGCGTAGACATACATTGATTCACCGTTGTGAGCTTGGCCCGCACGGGCGCGACTTCTCGGACCATTTGATCTGGTACACGATTCCCGAATGGGGTATGATCTGCCGTCCCCTAGTCCTTCTGAGGGGATGGTGCCCTTAAGAGAAGATCATCGCTCGTCGTCCGATTGTAGAAGAAGTTCTGGGATCATGTCGGATCCTGCTGGCAGGACCCTCTTTGGGAGTACGCTGCTCCGCTAATAATCTTGCTGGCGGGACCCTCTTCGGGTATGAAGTCTGATCGAGGGAATAGAGCACGGCGGGCCCTGTCAAGGCCTTTGATCTCTGGGTGGAGTTAAAACTTCCGAATGCCCCGGCTGATTGTCTGCATACAGGTTAGCAAAAAAATAACGAAGGAGTGAAATAGTTCTTCCTCACCGCGGGATGTGTAGGTAACCTTTCGAGGTTCGGGATGTTTCTGCTGTTCCGGGGCGCGCCCCCTAATATAGCCTTCTACTGTGTTCAACCAGGCTTGGTCGACGATGTGGTTTGCTTACCCTCTGATCCTTCCGAGGTTGGGGGCATTGATGCCGGCGATGCGTCATATGGTGAGGGATTTCCTCTCGTTGCGTATTGCTTTCTGTCGACTTATTTTAGTTTTGCCCTTTGCGAGGAGTTCCTTGGTTTTGGCAAAACGGTGCCGACACTGTCTCCGGGTGGTGTGCTGGCGATCGTCTGAATAAGACATCTGTGCTTTGTGCCTCCTCCGATGGTACAGAGCTCGACGTCCTGGCCCGAGCTCATACGGGCCGTACTAAGAGGATGGTCTTTGTGGCAATTCGTCATCAGGAATTCGCCAGGGATTCAGGATGCGGGAATGATTCGGTCCGTTATCCCAGACCGCCATATTGACTTTGGTTCGGCACTGTTGTTTGTACGTGATTGAACCACCTGAATTTACGAGCACATGTTTTAGTTTAAATAGATCAAATGAGGGAGAGGGTTACCAATGCGTCGCTGTGATGCCGAGGCGAAGTATCGATGTCCTTTTCCCTGGATGCTAGGTTGTCCTCCGGAACACTTCCCTGGGCCCGTCTTTTCTTGACGACGAACATTTTCACTCTCCATTTTATGAGCCCACGGAGGGTGTCGCCACTCCTTCACTGGTAATAAGTCGTGCCTTGTTCGTTTCGTCCTTCCCGGTTGCCTTTCCACCTTGGGGCTGGACTCGAGTCTGACCGCTCGACGATACCTGGTGGTGATTTTTATCGAGTAGCACGGCTGGCGTCCTTCTGAGATGGTGTCCGTTTTCGATCCCATGGCCATGCGTGCTCTGTAGTTCCCGCGCCGGGTTGCGGTTCTTTTGAAGGGGTCTTGGTTGAATAGGCCCGAGTTGTTTGGCGTCCCTGGTTCCGCTTATAGTGATCATGATGTTTGGTATAGCAATGCCGAAATCATACTCAGCCGGGCGGGGTTCCCCTACCGGCCGTGCCTTGTTGAACCTGATGCTACTGGAGATTCCTCGAGGGTATTGTCCCCGGGCTATTTCTCTATCGTTGCGAGGTAGGTTGCATCTTGTGCCGCTCTTCCCTGTTTGGCATTAGTTTCTTCGTTGGGAGTCTGCTTGGACGTACCAAGCCCGAGGAAGTTCCCGGGCGGTTGTCCACAGTGCTGCTCCGTGGCTGGTACCGGGTGCGGGTATCCGGCCAAGTCTCGGCTGGGTATCTGATCAGGCTTCGTCTGAAATGTGCTGGAGTCGTCGGGCATGCTTCGTTTGGGCTTCAGGTGAAAGCATGTTTTGCCCAATTATCCGAAACCGGGAGTGATCTCATTCGTTCCCTCAGGAAATGAGGTGCGGCTTCCCGTGGTGCTTCACTCACTCTTTGTCTGGCCCTAGATGTGTCGAGCTCTTTCATCGCCGCTCTGACAATGTCGGTGTGTGCTCCCGCAGAGGGATCTGCTGATGTGGTAGGAGATTTTGCGAGGCCAGGTGCCAGGCTACGGCGCTGCATCATGGTTTCTTTCGAGATGTGCTCCCTCGAACTTCCTCAACGAGAAGGACTCGTGCTCATCACCTTGAAGGTCGCTGCCTTTGAACGAGCGCGTGTAAGCGGTGGTGCGCTCACATGGATCCAAAGTCCTGTCGCACCAGGAGAGTTTCGGCGTTTTGGGTTTCCGTAAAGCAAGTTCCGGGAACGCTTCCTCGGGAGACGATTGCCGTATGAACTTCCAAGAACCTGACTCAATCCTTTCGAAGAGATCTCCAAGCATCCTTTCTATGGCGGGATCGGTTACAGATCCGTTGTTGCTTGATCTCTCGGGTACTCTTCGACTAGGGAGATGTTTCTGGTGCTACAGCGCTGGGAGTCTCCGGGTGACTTTGAAGCTGAGCGATAGTCAACCGTTGTGCCTGTAACATTTCAAAAATAACATGAAGACTAACTTCCTGTTCTTCCCGGGCTGGGGTTTTCTTTTTGAGCTTCCTGTTGGTCGATACGCTGTATGCCACCGCCGGTGCGCGGGGCTTCATCGACTTGATGTGCGTCCTGCGAATCTGCGTCCGCTAGAATCGGTCCGGGCATGATGTCAGGATTATGTGGAGGTGCTCCAGCGGCCGGGACAGCCACACTATTTTCCCCATGGTTTTCGAGGTTGTTGTTCTCGATTCCGTTTATCGAGCCAGACATTTTAACCTGAAATCAAAGGATCTTGGACAAGAAACGTGTAAAAGATAATGTGTGTTTATGTGAAGAAACTAGCAAGAAAATAATCACTATTTTTTTTAGCCCAATGGTGGGCGCCAAACTGTTTACCGTGAAAATGGTAACGACAATTAAATTTGTAAAACGGGACTCTAAAAATACGTGATCTATTCCCGAGCTAGTTGTTAGAGCAGATGATGCTAATAATATTAAATTTAACGAAGGAGTTTGAAAAACGGTTTAATGAGTTTGAAACTATACCTATAGATCTTCAACTTAGTATGTGGATAATCCAATAACTCCAAGTATATTAGGAGAAAACCTCAGCTACATTTGACCCAACTTTCAGCACATTATGAATGTAACTTGTGATGACCTTTTTAACTTTTGTTCCACAACTTGCTTGACTTCAAAACATAGCACACGACTACCATACGACTAAATAAATCATGCAATAACCTCCGTATAATGTTGAGAAACCTAGTGTCACCCCAAAGTACTTGTTATACATTCCAAACTAGCAAACTTTCGACGAAACTTATTTTCTTCAATTGGTTCAGCTTCTAAGCTTTCCAACACTCTTGATACTCGTTATTCATGATCTTATATATTTGTAACCTCCATGGTAATATGATTAAATTACTTTATATGCTTCCAAATATAATTTTATTTCTGAACTTACATCAATTCACTTACGACGTACTCTAACGTACGAAAACATGGGGTGTAACACCCAGGATCTCAACCAATCATACCAACAATTCATAAAACACAATATGAACTCGCTCAAAGCCTCAAATCACATCAAACAACACCAAAATCATGAATCATACATCGATTCAAGCCTAATAAACTAATTAACTTCTAACTTCTAAAATTGATCAGGTGGTGGTGCGTACATAATGCCATAACCTTTCCTACCCCATAAATATATACTATACGCGTATATAATGCCATCTGGTCAAGGGTCAATAAACATGTATAAATGAATGTAGTGCATAATGAAGTAAGTCAATAAGATCTCTCGGAATATCATGGGACCCATGAATAGATAATATGGTAGTAGGACATATGGGAAATCAAGAACATAGGCAACCCTAGTACTTCTAAGAATAAAATAATTTATTAAAGTTGCGTGCTTTCTCGTTTCGTGGTATCATATGGATTATGCCAAAAGGAAAGAAGAGATAGCCTTAACGTACCGTAACTTCGTTGAGTCCTTAATACTTCCAAGAAAATCTTCAAACAACTCAACTCAACTCAATCTACCATAGCACAAGGAGATTCAAAATCATTGCTGAGTAAAGGCTAAGTCTGCAACTTAAACTAGTAGCTCGTTTATGTAAATTTGGGCAGCATCTCCCCCGTAACAAGGGCCTCCTCCAATACCACATACAAAAAACAACAACCAGAGAATCCAGCAACATATAAATATCAGTAACAAGACACCGTCTAGCAACAACAAGTCAGAACTACTTCACGACGAGCGGCAAGCTCCAATTGGAATCTGTATACCCCATATCACCCCTGACTTCTTACTTCAACTTAACAGTATCACTAAAATGATAATGAAGTAAATCATCAATGATTCTAGCCTTATACCATATATTCATAACAATGAAAATACTTCACAACTCCAACTATCCTCAATTAGCAACTTTATTCACTAGTTCATGTCTAGTCCATCCATTTAACTTAATTAACATCAAGATAACCTTAAGCACATGCAAGAGTAGAATATATGCCCCTACAGTATCTTTATATTAAAATCCAAGTTATATTTATCTTACAACGGCCCTCAATGGCAATGCAACACCATGGACGTGACTTAAGCTAATCCAAGTATTCTCTTGTAGTTTATCATCCTATCAACTTAACCAATGGACAATAAAGCTTAAGAACAATTAGTAGGCTGTTATACTCAACTTACCCAGTAGAAACAACTTGAAATTTCAGCCAAAACACAGCCTACAACTATCCTCAACGACAACACCACCTCAAAGAGGTGTTGTTCTTCACTAGAACTAACTTTTGATGTTGGAATATGGTGTAATCACTTTGGAATCACTTCAAACCCTTATGATATCTGTTTAGGAGGGTTAGGAGAAGTTTGGAGCTGAAGTTAACTCGCAAATGAGCAGAAAATAGGCGTCCAAATCGTTTTTAAAGTGAAGTAGGTCGAGCACGACCTAAGTGGGTCCCATGGGAGCTGCCTGCGTAGTCTCGCGAAAATGCGAATATCTCTCTACTCCGACATCGTATCGAAAAACGGTTTAATGAGTTTGAAACTATACCTATAGATCTTCAACTTAGTATGTGGATAATCCAATAACTCCAAGTATATTAGGAGAAAACCTCAGCTACATTTGACCCAACTTTCAGCACATTATGAATGTAACTTGTGATGACCTTTTTAACTTTTGTTCCACAACTTGCTTGACTTCAAAACATAGCACATGACTACCATACGACTATAATAACTCGTACAATGGCCTCCTTATTATGTTAAGAAACCTAGTCTCACCCCAAAGTACTTGTTATAACATTCCAAACTTTTCAACTTTTGACGAAACTTATTTTCTTCAATTGGTTTAGCTTTTAAGCTTCCCAACCCTCTTGATACTCGTTATTCATGATCTTAATTATTTGTAACCTCCATGGTAATATGATTAACTTACTTTATATGCTTCCAAATATAATCTTATTTCTGAATTTACATCAATTGACTTACGACGTAATCTCACGTACGAAAACATGTGGTGTAACACCCGGGACTTCAACCAATCATACCAACAATTCATAAAACACAATATGAACTCGCTCAAAGCCTCAAATCACATCAAACATATCCAATATCATGAATCATACATCGATTCAAGCCTAATGAACTAATTAACTACTAACTTCTAATATTGATCAGGTGGTGGTGCGTACATAACGCCATAACCTTTCCTACCCCATATACATATACTATACGCGTATATAACGCCATCTGGTCAAGGGTCAATAAACATGTATAAATGAATGTAGTGCATAATGAAGTAAGTCAATAAGATCTCTCGGAATATCATGAGACCCATGAATAGACAATATGGTAGTAGGACATATGGGAAATCAAGAACATAGGCAACCCTAGTACTTTTAAGAATAGAATCATTAATTAAAGTTGCGTGCTTTCTCATTTCGTGGTATCATATGGATCATGCCAAAAGGAAAGAAGAGATAGACTTAACATACCTTAACTCCGTTGAGTCCTTAATACCTTCCAAGAAGTTCTTCAAACAACTCAACTCAACTCAATCTACCATAGCATAAGGAGATTCAAAATCAAAGCTGAGTAAAGGCTAAGTCTGCAACTTAAACTAGTAGCTCGTTTATGTAAATTTGGGCAGCATCTCCCCTGTAACAAGGGCCTCCTCCAATACCACAACAACAACAACCGGAGAAATCCAGCAACATATAAATATCAGAAACAAGACACCATCTAGCAACAACAAGTCACAACTACTTCACGACGAGCGGCAAGCTCCGATTGGAATCCGTATACCCCATATCACCCCTTATAGACTTATTACTTCAACTTAACAGTATCATTAAAATGATAATGAAGTCAATCATCAATGATTGCAGCCATATACCCTATATTAATAACAAAGAAAATAATTCACAACTCCAACTATCCTCAATTAGCAACTTTATTCACTAGTTCATGTCTAATCCATCCATTTAACTTAATCAACATCAAGATAACCTTAAGAACATGAAAGAGCACAATATATACCTCCTACAGTATCTTCAAGTTAAAATCCAAGTTATATTTATCTTACAACGGCCCTCAATGGCAATACAACACCATGGACGTGACTTAAGCTAATCCAAGTATTATCTTGTAGTTTATATCCTATCAACTTAACCAATGTACAAGAAAGCTTAAGAAAAATTAGTAGACCGTTATACTCACCTTATCCAGTAGAAACAACATGAAATTTCAGCCAAACACAGCCTACAACTACCTCAACGACAACACCACCTCAAAGAGGTGTTGTTCTTCACTAGAACTAACTTTTGATGTTGGAATATGGTGTAATCTCTTTGGAATCGCTTCAAACCCTTATAGTATCTATTTAGGAGGGTTAGGAGAAGTTTGGAGATGAACTTAACTCGAAAATGAGCAGAAAGTAGGCGTCCAAATCGTTTTAAAGTGAAGTAGGTCGAGCATCGCCTAAGTGGGTCCCATGGGAGCTGCTTGCGCAGTCTCGCGAAAATACAAATATCTCTCTACTCCGGCATTGTATCGACAAAACGCTTTAATGCGTTGGAAACTAGACTCATAGATCTTCAATTTGGTACGTAGATAATCCAATAAATCCAAGTATATTAGGAGGAAACCTCAGCTACATTTAACCTTATTTCGAGCACATTATGAATGTAACTTGTGATGACCTTTGCCATCTTTTGTTCCACAACTTGCTTGACTTCAAAACGTAGCACACGACTACCATACGACTAACATAACTCATAGAATAACCTCCTTATTATGTTAAGAACCCTAGTCTCACCCTAAAGTACTTGTTATAACATTCTAAACTTGTCGACTTTCGACGTAACTTATTTTCTTCAATTGGTGTAGCTTCTAAGCTTTCCAATCCTCTTGGTACTCGTTAATCATGATCTTATATATTTGTAACCTACATGGTAATATGATTAACTTACAATATATATGATTCTAAGTATAATCTTATTTCTGAGCTTACATCAATTGACTTACGATGTACTCTCACGTACGAAAACGTGGGATATAACACCCGGGATCTCAACCAATCATACCAAAAATTGATAAAACACAATATGAACTCACTCGAATTCTCAAATCACATCAAACAACAGAAATTTCATGAATCGTACATCGATTCAAGCCTAATGAACTAATAAACTTCTCTAACTTACAAACTTGATTAGGTGGTGGTGCGTATATAACGCCATAACCTTTTCTACCCCATATACATATACTATACGCGTATATAACGCCATCTGGTCATGGGTCAATATATATATATATAAATGAATGCAATGCATAATGAAGTAAGTCAATAAGATCTCTCGGAATGTCATGAGACCCATGAATAGACAATAGTGTAGTAGGACATATGGGGAATCATGAAAATAGGCAACCCTAGTACTACTAAGAATAGAATCATTTATGAAAGTTGCGTGCTTGCTCGTTTCGTGGTATCATATGGATCATGCCAAAAGGAAAGAAGAGATAGCCCTAACATACTTTAACTCCGTTGAGTCCTTAATACCTTCCAAAAAATTCTTCAAACAACTCAACTCAACTCAATCTACCATAGCATAAGGAGATTCAAAATCAGTGCTGAGAAAAGGCTAAGTCTGCAACTTAAACTAGTAGCTCGTTTATGTAAATATGGGCAGCATCTCCCCTGTAACAAGGGCCTCTTCCAATACCATATACCAACAACAAAAACCAGAGAAATCCAGCAACATACAAATATCAATAACAAGACACCATATAGCAACAACAAGGTCACAACTACGTCATGACGAGCGGCAAGCTCCGATTAGAATCCGTATATCCCATATCGCCCCTTATCGACTTCTTACTTCAACTTAATAGTAACATTAACATGATAATGAAGTCATTCATCAATTATTTCAGCCTTATACCATATATTTATAACAACGAAAACAATTCACAACTCCAATTATCCTCAATTAGCAACTATATTCACTAGTTCATGTCTAGTCCATCCATTTAACTTAATCAACATCAAGATACCTTTGAGCACATGCAAGAACACAATACAAATACCTCCTGCAGAACGTTCAAGTTAAAATCCAAGTTATATTTACCTTACAACGACTCTCAATGGCAATACAACACCATGGACGTGACTTAAGCTAATCCAAGTATTATCTTGTAGTTTATCATCCTATCAACTTAACCAATGTACAAGAAAGATTAAGAACAATTAGTAGGCTGTTATACTCACCTTATCCAGTAGAAACAACATGAAATTTCAGCAAAACACAGCCTACAGCTACCTCAACGACAACACCACCTCAAAGAGGTGTTGTTCTTCACTAGAACTATCTTTTGATGTTGGAATATGATGTTATCACTTTGGAATCACTTCAAACCCTTATGGTATCTGTTTAGGAGGGTTAGGAGAAGTCTGGAGATGAAGTTAACTCGAAAATGAGCAGAAAATAGGTGTCCAAATCGTTTTTAAAGTGAATTAGGTCGAGCACCGGCTAAGTGGGTCCCATGGGAGCTGCTTGCGCAGTCTCGCGAAAATGCGAATGTCTCTCTACTCCGACATCGTATCGACAAACGGTTTAATGAATTGGAAACTAAACTCATAGACCTTAAATTTGGTAGGTAGACAATCCAATAACTCGATGTATATTAGGAGAAAATCTCAGCTACATTTGACCTAATGTTCAGCACATTATGAATGTATCTTGTGATGACCTTTGCCAACTTTTGTTCCACAACTTGCTTGACTTTAAAACGTAGCACACGGCTACCATATGACTAAAACAACTCATATAATAACCTCTTTATCATGTTAATGACCATAGTCTCACCCCAAAGTACTTGTTGTAACATTAAACACTTGTTGACTTTTGACGAAACTTATTTTCTTCAATTGGTTTAGCTTCTAAGATTTCCAACCCTCTTGGTACTCATTATTTATGATCTTAAATATTTGTAACCTCCATGGTAATAAGATTAACTTACTTTGTATGGTTCAAAATATAATCTTATTTCTGAGCATACATCAATTGACTTACGACGTACTCTCACGTATGAAAACATGGGATGTAACACCCGGGACCTCAACGATTTATACCAACAATTCATAAAGCACAATATGAACTCGCTCGAAGCCTCAAATCACATCAAACAACACCAAAATCATGAATCATACATTGATTCAATGCTAATGAACTAATGAACTTCTAACTTCTAAAACTGATCAGGTAGTGGTGCGTATATAATGCCATAACCTTTCCTACCCCATATATATATACTATACGCGTATATAACGTTATCTGGTCATGGGTCAATATACACATATAAATGAATGCAGTGCATAATTAAGTAAGTCAATAAGATCTGTCGGAATGTCATGAGACCAATGAATAGACAATATGGTAGTAGGACATATGAGGAATCAAGAAAATCGGCAACCCTAGTACTTCTAAGAAATAGAATCATTTATGAAAGATGCGCGCTTGCTTGTTTCGTGGTATCATATGGATCATGACAAAAGGAAAGAAGAGATAGGCTATACCTTAACTACATTGAGTCCTTAATACCTTCCAAGAAATTCTTCAAACAACTCAAATCAACTCAATCTACCATAGCATAAGGAGATTCAAAATCAGTGCTGAGTAAAGGCTAAGTCTGCAACTTTAACTGTAGCTCGTTTATGTAAATTTGGGCAGCATCTCCCTGTAAAAAGTTCCTCCTCCAATACCATATACCAACAACAACAACCAGAGAAATCCAGCAACATATAAATATCAATAACAAGACACCATATAGCAACAACAAGGTCATAACTACTTCATGACGTGCGGCAAGCTCCGATTGGAATCCGTATATTCCATATCACCCCTTATAGACTTCTTAATTCAACATAACAGTATCATTAACATGATAGTGAAGCCATTCATTAATGATTCCAGACTTATACCATATATTTATAACAACGAAAATAATTCACTACTCCAACTATCCTCAATTAGCAACTTTATTCACTAGTTCATGTCTAGTCCATCCATTTAGCTTAATCAACATCACGATAACCTTAAGCACATGCAAGAACACAATACACATACCTCCTACAGTAGCTTCAAGTTAAAATCCAAGTTATATTTACCTTACAACGACTCTCAATGGCAATACAACACCATGGAAGTGACTAAAGCTAATCCAAGTATTATCTTGTAGTTTATCATCCTAACAACTTAACCAACATACAAGCAAGATTAATCACAATTAGTAGGCTGTTATACTCACTTAGCCAGTAGAAACAACTTGAAATTTTAGCCAAACACAACCTACAACTATCCTCAACAACAACACCACCTCAAAGAGGTGTTGTTCTTCACTAGAACTAACTTTTGATGTTGGAATATGGTGTAATGACTTTGGAATCACTTCAAACCCTTATGGTATCTGTTTAGGAGGGTTAGGAGAAGTTTGGAGATGAAGTTAACTCGAAAATGAGCAGAAAATAGGCGTCCAGATCGTTTTTAAAAGTGAAGTAGGTCGAGCACTGCCTTAGTGGGTCCCATGGGAGCTGCTTGCGCAGTCTTGCGAAAATGCGAATTCCTCTCTACTCCAACATCGTATCGACAAACGGCGTAATGCGTTGGAAACTAGACTCATAGATCTTACATTTGGTAGTTAGATAATCCAATAACTCGAAGTATATTAGGAGAAAACCTCAATTATATTTGACCTGATTTTAAGGACATTATGAATGTAACTTGTGATGACCTTTGCCAACTTTTATTCCACAACTTGCTTGACTTAAAAACGTAGCAAACAAATATCATACGACTAAAATTACTCATAGAACAACCTCCTTATTAGGTTAAGAACCCTAGTCTCACCCCAAAGTACTTGTTACAACATTTCAAACTTGTCAACTTTCGACGAAACTTATTTTCTTCAATTGGTTTAGCTTCTAAGCTTTCCAACCCTCTTAGTACTCGTTATTCATGATCTTAAGTATTTGTAACCTCCATGGTAATGTGATTAACTTACTTTATATGCTTCCAAATATAATCTTATTTCTTAGCTTACATCAATTGACTTACGACGTACTCTCACGTACGAAAATATGGGGTGTAACACCTGGGAGCTCAACCAATAATACCAACAATTCGTAAAACACAATATGAACTCGCTCGAAGCATCAAATCACATTAAGCAACACCAAAATCATGAATCATACATCGATTCAAGCCTAATGAACTAATGAATTTCTAACTTCTAAAACTGATCAGGTGGTGGTGCGTATATAACGCTATTATCTTTCCTACCCCATATACATATTATACTATACGCGTATATAACACCATCTGGTCATGGGTCAATATACATGTATAAATGAATGCAATGCATAATGAAGTAAGTCAACAAGATATCTCAAATTGTCATGAGACCCACGAATAGACAATATGGTAGTAGGACATATGGGGAATCAAGAACATAGGTAACCCTAGTACTTCTAAGAATAGAATCATTTATGAATGTTGTGTGCTTGCTCGTTTCGTGGTATCATATGGATCATGCCAAAAAAGAAGAAGAGATAGCATTAACATACCTTAACTCTGTTGAGTCCTTAATACCTTCCATGAAATTTTTCAAACAACTCAACTCAACTCAATCTACCATAGAATAAGGAGATTCAAAATCAGTGCTGAGTAAAGGTTAAGTCTGCAACTTCAACTGTAGCTCGTTTATGTAAATTTGGGCAGCATCTCCCCTGTAACAAGGGCCTCCTCCAATACCATATACCAACAATAACAACTAGAGAAATCCTGCAACATATAATTATCAATAACAAGACACCATATAGCAACAACAAGGTCATAACTACTTCATCACGAGCGGCAAGCTCCGACTGGAATCCGTGTATCCCATATCACCCCTTATAGACTTCTTAATTCAACATAACATTACCATTAACATGATAGTGAAGCCATTGATCAATGATTCCAGCCTTATACCATATATTTATAACAACGAAAACAATTCACAACTACAACTATCCTTAATTAGAAACTTTATTTACTAGTTCATGTCTAGTCCATCCATTTAACTTAATCAACATCAAGATTATCTTATGCACATGCAAGAACACAATAGACATACCTCCTACAGTAGCTTCAAGTTAATATCCATGTTATATTTAGCTTACAACATCCCTTAATGGCAATACAACACCATGGAAGTGACTTAAGCTAATCCAAGTATTATCTTTTAGTTTATCATCCTTACAACTTAACCAACATATAAGCAAGCTTAAGCACAATTAGTAGACTGTTATACTCACCTTAGCCAGTAGCAACATCTTGAAATTTCAGCCAAACACAACCCACAACTATCCTCAATGTCAACACCACTTCAAAGAGGTGTTGTTCTTCACTAGACTAACTTTTGATGCTGAAATATGATGTAATCACTTCAAACCCTTATGGTATCTGTTTAGGCGTCCAAATCATTTTTAAAGTGAAGTAGGTCGAGCACCGCCTAAGTGGGTTAGACGGGAGCTGCTTGCGCAGTCTCGCAAAAATGCGGATATCTCTCTACTACGACATTGTATTGCCAAACTCTTTATTGCGTTGGAAACTAGACTCATTGATCTTCTATTTGGTAGGTAGATAATCCAATTATTCTAAGTATTAGGAAAAAACCTCAGCTACATTTGACCTAATTTTGCAGCACATTACGAATGTAACTTGTGATGACCTTTGCCAACTTTTGTTCCACAACTTGCTTGACTTCAAAACATAACACACGACTATCATACGACTAAAACAATTGATAGCATAACCTCCTTATTATGTTAAGAACCCTAGTATTACCCCAAAGTACATGTTATAACATTCCAAACTTGTCGACTTTCGACGAAACTTATTTTCTTCAATTGGTTTAGCTTCTAAGCTTTCCAATCCTCTTGGTACTCGTTGTTCATGATCTTAAATATTTGTAACCTCCAAGGTAATATGATTAACTTACTTTATATGCTTCCAAACATAATCTTATTTCTGAGCTTACATCAATTGATTTACAACGTACTCTCAGGTAAGAAAACATGGGGCGTAACATCATTCCCCCCTTTGGAACATTCATCATCGAATGTTGACTGATGCACTTACCCGTCTCTTAAACAATAGCTCTTACGTATACTTCAATAATTGTCTTTTCCATATAGGGAGCTGTTCTATGAAAAATTCCAAAGTCCAGGGCATTCCCCCCTTTAGGCCTCTTTCTCACACCACGACTTGTGTTCAAGATTCTTCCAATCTCGTAACTGCTTCTGCCTTCTTTCATGTAGCCTGTACAATTCTTACCTTGTATGTGCACCTGTGTGACTCTTATCTCCTTTTTCCTTTAGCTTTTAGCCGATCTCTAGGCCTCACTTTGTAAACATATACAGTACTATGACAAACTTTCCCTCTGTTCATCTATAGGTGTACTAAAGTTCTTCACTCGGTACTTTGCCGAACTTATGACTATTGATACATCTTGTTTCATAGCCTCAGTTATATATGCTTATGGCTTTACTACAACTAGGTAGGTAATACTATACCATAACTCTTACTTCGATTTATTATTACCGAGGTCTGCTACCCAACTTTAGGTTACTCTCTCACCGCTTACCCTATATATATAAATCTATGCTATTTAATGCTTTCTTATCACTGTTCATCTAAAGAATGGCATCATAATCTCCTCTCATACTTTGGAATTTTTATCCATCTATTGGTTATTCACCTTAATGTTGATCTATAGTCCACCACTGATAACTTAAAACCTCTTACGTAACACATTGTCACTAGGCTCACGCTCATCGGGGAACATCTAAAGTGGTTTTCCTGATCTACCTAGGGACAATACCATACTTCAATAACCGTATTTCATAGAATTCCAACGTGATTCATCTTATGGGGGTATTCTAATCCCGTGCAATTCATGAAATCCATTTTCTTAAAATCATTACTCAATCAAAGGCCTAAACGTCATCCTCTTATCTATCACCATTACACCCTTACTCTACTACCAGGGTTGCATTTCATATCTTCTAATTGCTCCTAGCCTTATACTCTTCTAAGTTCATTCAGGATGTACCGAGCTTTCTATAACTTACGGAAACCATCAGCTCTCTTGTTTTGATGGGCTTAATCCCAAAGCCTTACCAATTCTTGTCACACTCTCACTCACCTTTTCTTATCCTTAGTCCTTCTACCTAAAACCTTGTCGCTCTACAATACATTATCTTGTGGCCTACACAGATCTATTTATATTACTCAAAAACTTCCTCTAACTTGTTAACACCATAGATTTCCTTTCGTGCCTTCTCAGATGTCTTTAAATGTAAGAAATTACTTTTCTTGGTCGTTCTGCCACTCGTTGCATGAATACTTGGCTTATCTTATTACCCACGAATACTTGAATTTCCTGTAACTTATGATCTCAAATATCACTTTTGATTTTCTTTTATTCTTCCCGTTCACTAGCCACGATAGGTGCCACTTTCTTATGGAGTGCATATAATGTTGTAGTGAGACTGTTGTCACAAGAACATTTCTTATTCAGGTCGATATGCTTTGGTTGAAGCTTTCTTCCTTATTTCCATAACTAGTCTTTCGTTATAATACTTAAGGGAGACCCTCTGACTCTTGTAAAGCTGCGAGCTTATTACATCATATACCCGACAGAATTTTTTGATGTTCTTGCTCGCCTATTATAATCCCTAGTTACTTACCTCCATGCCTTTGTGCTTGTAGGGTTGCTTCTTAACTGAAATTTAAACAGTCTCCCTAGTGGCACCTTTTTTTTTCATAACATTTATACGGTAACTTTAGCTATCTTAACTCCTATCTAAATATTTCTCAAGGATTACGACATCATATATGCGAGATTGAATTCACTTTGTTGGGGTTCACTATATTTATCTTGCACAATCTGCTGATTTTTCTGTATCCTCCAGTGCAGCCATAACTAGGCGCATCCTTAATCAACTACTAACTACTCGTAGGTTCATTCTCATATCTATATTCCACGTAATCTCTCTTAGTACATGTACTTTGTCTTAACTTACCTCGTGCATTGCCTCCTGATGTTATCAAGTGTCCATTCACACTTATTTAAATAACATCCTGGACGGGAACTCTTACTGCCTCTCCCCGGCGTTGTGCTTTCATAATGTTCTGAAATCGTAGCATATCTGTAGGATTTGAATAAATGCAATTTCGTTCCATTCACCTTTTTACCGCATTCTTCCTTTACTATTCCATAGTTACCTTATCATCTTTGGCGTCTTTTCACATCTTCACCGACATTTTACTCGCCTTGCGGTAACCCTTCTGTACTAAGGATAACTAAATTTCTTACGCACGAGGGTGACACCTAGTGTAACTAGCACACTTAATCCCTTAAGCTTAACTTTGCTTACAGTGCTCGCTTTAGGGAACCCTATTCCTCAATGACCTTTAAAGATTATTCTTCTGTTGTCCATTCTATTATCGTCGTAACGCGATCTCTGAAACTTTCATGATGCCGACTATTACCAAATCATTCGGTCCCTAATTCATTTTCAGTTTATCTTGTTCACTAGCCCATACTGATTTCTATTACTCCAGGGTCTAGCTTTTCCTTCTAGTAATCACGTTGGAATCACCAACTTATTTCTCGAAGTTGAGAATGTGACTTTATGACTTATACTCTTTTATTGTTTCAAGGAAGGTATCCTCTTGTCTTTCCCTTCACTTGAGTGTAGACTCTATCATCTTGTCATATTTTGGTTTACCATTATCGCTCATTTATCACATCATACTCATAATTCTTCATTTACTCTCTTCTTATTCTCGGGTTAATATTTCTGTCTTTCACTTTATTCTGAATACTTCAACAAGACGTTCATTCACTTTTAGCTTCCCTTGCTTCATCTCACTGGCTCTTCGAGATGCCTAACATTCTCTCTTTTTTCTTTCTAGGGGCGGCAGTCATACTATGGTAAATATTTATCCCTTCTAGGATTCCACTGCATATCTTCTGAAATTTTTGAACATTCTAGTATTCATATCTAACTATACTATCCTACAGTGCACAATCTGGGTCTCTTACAAGGAGAACTATTACCATGTTTTGCACTATCCTTCGGAAATGTTAGCTAATGATAACAATCCATCCATAATTTTGGGTTACTCTAACCCCAGCTGGATTCTGATGTCCTATCTTTCTCTTTTAAACTATTAGCTCCCATAGGGCATAATTAAGATGGGTGTGGTCAATCGTATATATCTCTGTTACTATTGAAAGTAACTAAAATGCTTATATTTCTCTGCCTAAATTGCAAATACTAATAATCTTCACTAACTGGGTACCTCGTACCCTTTTTCACCTTGCTTCATTTACTTGTTGAAACCTTTATCTACCTTCTGATTCTCTCATTGCTTTTTACCATATGGATGGATAGATATTCATGCCTTAGGGATCCTTATCAAGAATCTTACACGTCTTAGTACAAAGATGATCTACTGAAGACCTTACATTTACTCATCATAAGCGTGATACGAAATCGAGTTCCTCTGACTCAACTCTTCCACAGCGACAATCTTTTACCAATTGTCTTTCTCAATGTAGGTATCATTGTATTACGAATAAAATAGAATTTAGGAGTTTGAATTCTTACAACCGAACTCTACCACAAGATCTAGAGTAAGAAGAAAGAGTGACAGTCCTAAATGCCCTGTAGCCTACTGCTCATAAGTGTGGTGCACAACACACCCTTAAAAAAGACTCTACTAGATCAGGCTTGTGGATTCCCTAGGATAGAATTGCTCTGATACCACTTTTGGCACGACCCAAACCGATGGGCTGCGACGGGTACCCGATGCCTTACCCAACCGAGTACAAACATATCATATCTTTCTTGTCATACTATTACGGGTAAATGACCCGGAAAGGCCGTCATGAGATAACCAGAATAAAACATAAGAGATTACTAGACATAAGACGACCCAACATGATATAAAAACTTATACATGTCACATATGGGCTTATAAGAACAAAATGATCACTCGTACATTGAACATAGGCCGACAAGGCCATACAAGTATCCATATACCTGACATCTTTCTTCAAGCCTCTAAGAGTACATAAATGTCATAAATAGGGCCCCGCCATACCAGTCAATACATGTCCGAATCATACTGAACAAATAGGCAACTCCGGAGCAAGTGGAGTGCACCAATACCTTCCGCTGAGCTGATAGCCTACTAGGGGGACTATCAACCTGTCTATTAGAACGTACGGGCATGAAACGAAGCGTCCCAAGGCAAAAGGGACGTCAGTACATATAATGTATCGAGTATGTAAGGAATGAAAAGTAGTATATAAAAGACATGAATGAAACATGGAAAAATAGTCTTAACCTGTAAGTCTCTATAGCTCTTTGAATCATGAAACATTTACAATGTCATGCATGAGCGCATAAATGTCATATCATGCATAGATATATGCGTACATAACATCATAAAGCCTCTGAGGGCGTCCCATCATATCATCTCGGCATTTGTGGACAAAATCATCAACATATACCAGCTGATCGGGTGGTGGTGCGTGTACAACGACATGACCTTCCTACACCATAAACATATACTATACACGTATATAACGCCATCTGGTCATGGGTCCATATACATGCATAAATGAATGCAATGCATAATGAAGTAAGTCAATAAGATCTCTCGGAATGTCATGAGACCCATGAATAGACAATATGGTAGGAGGACATATGGGGAATCAAGAACATTGGCAACCCTAGTACTTCTAAGAATAGAATCATTTATGAAAGTTGCGTGCTTGCTCGTTTCGTGGTATCATATGGATCATGCCAAAAGGAAATAAGATATAGCCTTAACATACCTTAACTCCGTTGAGTCCTTAATACCTTCCAAGAAATTCTTCAAACAACTCAACTCAACTCAATCTACCACAGTATAAGGCGATTTAAAATCAGTGCTGAGTAAAGGCTAAGTCCGCAAGTTAAACTAGTAGCTCGTTTATGTAAATTTAGGCAGCATCTCCCTTGTAACAAGGGCCTCCTCCAATACCATATACTAACAACAACAACCATTGAAATCCAACAACATATAAATATCAATAACAAGACACCATATAGCAACAAAAAGTCACAACTACTTCACGACAAGCTCCGATTGGAACCCGTATACCCCATTTCACCCCTTATAGACTTCTTACTTCAACTTAACAGTATTGTTAACATGATAATGAAGTCATTCATCAATGATTCCAGTCTTATAACATATATTTATAACAACGAAAATAATTCACAACCCCAACTATCCTCAATTAGCAACTTTATTCACTAGTTCATGTCTAGTCCATCCATTTAACTTAATCAACATCAAGATACCTTTAAGCTCATGCAAGATCACACTACACTACCTCCTACAGTACGTACAAGTTAAAATCCAAGTTATATTTACCTTATAACAGCCCTTAATGGCAATACAACACCATGGAAATGACTTAAGCTATTCCTAGTATTATCTTGTAGTTTATCATCCTAATGTCACGATCCTAAACCCAAACTCGATCGTGATGGCGCCTCTCGTGAAGACATGGCCAGCCGACACACTACCAATTAACTTTAAGCAGTTAAAATAACAAATACCAAGTCTATAATAGAAATAAACTCCCAAAATAACAGTATATGTTGCGGAATTTAAAAACCAACACAGCTCGACATCGGGGTGTCACCAGTCATAAGCATCTAAAACAATACTAAAAGTTTAGAGTCTAATCCACTACTACATAACTGAATCAAAGAAAACAGAAATAGAGGGAGAGTGCTCTGGGCTACGAATCGCCAAGCAGCTACCTAGTAAATTTCCGAAGACCTGCTGGAACTATCAACCCTCAGGAGCAGGACCTGTAGCGCCCGAATCTGTACACAGGGGTGCAGGGAGTGAAGTGAGTACTCCAACTCAAATGATGACTGAGTAGTATAAAACCACGTAAGGCACAACATTAAGCTATAAGGAAAATATCATTAAAATTCCCCTAAGGGTTCAAACAGCTGGCACGAAGCTCACATATGGCATTTAGCCCAAAATATAATAACTATTAAACAATTAACAATCAAATACGCAGTAATATAATCATTCGGGATGGACTAAGTCACAATCCCCAACGGTGCTCTACCCCACGCTCGTCATCTAGTGTGTATGTCACCTCAACATAGCCGTACGCTGTGAAATTCCGGGGTTTCATACCCTCAGGACAACATTTAAAATCATTACTCACCTCAATCCGGCCCGAAATCTAGCTTGCAACGCCTTTTCCCTTCGAAACGACATCCGTGTGCTCCAAATCTACCAAGTTCAGGTTTTTATCAATAAATAATGCTAAACGAATGAATTCCAATTGAAAAATATCGATTTTAAGCACAAAACCCGAAATTAGTCAAAACCGACCCCTGGGCCCGCATCCCGAAACTGGACAAACTTTATACCAAAATGTTCTTCATCATCTCACGAGTCCGTACATATAAAGAACTCGAAAATCGGAGTTTGTTTGACCCCTCAAATAATCCCTAGAAGGTCTCTTAATCTCAAGCCCTAACTTCACCTTTTTTCTATTGATTTTCATGAATTTAGCACTGATATTTTGTTCCTTAATCACAAATAATCGAGTTTTAGGGTCCAAAATCCTTACCTCAACGAAGAACAATGATTTCCTCTCTTCAAAATCGCCCAAAGGTTCAAAATTTTGCGTTAAAAGTGAGAAACCCTCTGAAAATCACGAAGGAGGAAATATTTTAATCTGACCAGACATTTCCGCATCTACGACCATTTCACCGCATCTGCGATCCTCACTTAAAATCCGAGCTTCCGCATCTGCGGTTCCTTAGCAGCATCTGCGACTTTGCAGATGCGGTACTCCTAGCCGCTTCTGCGGTTTCTGACCAATCGTGCCTCTAGCCGCTTCTGTGGCTCTTCCTTCGCATGTGCGGCGCCGCACCTGCGGTCCCCTATCCGCAGGTGCGGAAATACCAGAAGCAGCAAAAATACTGCAGCTGCACAAATTCTCCAAACTCCCCGTCATCCATCCGAAATCACCCCGAGGCCCCCGGGACCTCAACCAAAAGCACAAACATATTCCATTACCTTATTCAAACTTGTACCAATCTTCAAAGCACCTCAAACCACATCAAAATCACGACAACTCATCAAATTCAAGCCTAAGGTTCTAAATTCTTCCGCATTCCGCTTTTGATCAAAAACCCAACCAAACCACCTCCAAATTACCTGAAATTTTGCACACACATCCCAAATGACATAACGAAGCTACTGCAACTTCCGGAATTCCATTCCGACCCCTACATCAAAATCTCACCTATCGACCGGAAAACGCCAAAAACTCTATTTCGCCAATTAAAGCCTAAATCTACTCCGGACCTCCAAAGCACATTTTGATCACACTCCTAAGTCCCAAATCATCTCCCGAAGCTATCCGAACCTTCGGAACTCCCATCCGAGCCCTCTAACACATAAGTCAACATCCGGTTGACTTTTCTAACTTAAGCCTTCTTAAAAGAGACTAAGTGTCTCAAACCTTCTCAAAACCTTTCCGAACTCGAGCCAACCAACCCGATCACATATAAAACCAATAATTAAGGCAAATAGAAGCAGAAATGGGGAAAACGGGGTGGTAACTCATGAGACGACCGGCCGGGTCATCACATTCTCCCCCTCTTAAACAAACGTTCGTCCTCGAACGAGTCAAGAAACGTACCTGAAGCCTCGAATAGGTGAGGATATCTGCTCCGCATCTCCTGCTCGGTCTCCCAGGTAGCCTCCTCCACGGGCCGACCTCTCCACTGCACTTTCACCGAAGCTATATCTTTTGACCTCAACCTTCGAATCTGATGCTCCAAAATAGCTGCTGGCTCCACATCATAAGTCAGACCACCCTCCAACTGAACCGTGCTATAATCCCGAACATGAGACGGATCTCCAATATACTTCCGGAGCATAGAAACATGGAATACTGGGTGCACACCTGGCAGGCTGGGTGGCAAGGCAAGCTCATAAGCCACCTCCCCAATCCTCCGAAGTACCTCAAAAGGTCCAATGAACCGTGGACTCAATTTACCCTTCTTTACTAACCTCATAACACCCTTCATGGGTGAAACCTTCAGCAGAACCTTCTCACCAACCATATAGGACACATCACGGTTACTCGACTGGTAGCTGTTATTATAAGCAAACTCCACAAGTGGTAGGAACTAATCCCATGTCTCGCCGAAATCAATAACACAAGCGCATAAAGTATCCTCTAACATCTGAATGGTGCGCTCGGACTGCCCGTCCGTCTGAAGGTGAAAAGCTGTGCTCAACTCAACCTGAGTGCCCAACTCTCGCTGTACAGACCTCCAAAGCTGTGAAGTAAACTGAGTGCCCCTATCTGAAATGATGGAAACTGGGACACCATGCAACCGAACAATCTCCCGGATATATATCTCTGCTAACCGCTCAGAGGAATAAGTAGTACAAATAGGAATAAAATACGCGGACTTGGTCAACCGATCTACAATCACCCAAATAGCATCGAACTTCTTCAAAGTCCGCGGGAGTCCAACTACAAAGTCCATAGTGATCCGCTCCCACTTCTACTCTGGAATATCCATCCGCTGAAGTAGGCCACCCGGTCTCTGATGCTCATATTTCACCTGTTGACAATTGAGACACCGAGCTACAAATTCGACAATGTCTTTCTTCATTCTTCTCCACCAATAATGTTGTCTCAAATCCTGATACATCTTCGCGGCTCCCGGATGAATGGAATACCGCGAGCTATGGGCCTCCTCAAGAATCAACTCCCGAAGCCCATCTACATTGGGCACACATATCCGGCCCTAAATCCTCAACACCCTATCATCTCCAATAGTCACATCCCTGGCATCATCATGCTGAACTATGTCTTTAAGGACAAGCAAATGTGGATCATCATACTGGCGCTCTTTGATGCGCTCATATAGGGAAGACCGAGAAATCACACTAGCCAATACCCTATTGGGCTCCGAAATATCCAACCTCACGAACCGATTGGCCAAAGCCTGAACATCAACTGCTAGAGGTCTCTCCCCAACTGGGATATACGCCAAACTCCCCATACTCACCGCCTTTCTAATCAAAGCGTCGGCCACTACATTGGCCTTCCCCGGGTGATACAAAATAGTAATGTCATAATCCTTATGCAACTCCAACCACCTCCGCTGCCTCAAATTGAGATCCTTCTGCTTGAACAAGTGCTGGAGGCTACGATGATCAGTATACACCTCAGAAGACACACCATACAAATAATGCCTCCAAATCTTCAACGCGTAAACAATGGCAACCAACTCCAAATCGTGAACAGGGTAGTTCTTCTCATGGGGCTTCAACTGACGAGAAGCATAAGCAATAACTCTACCCTCCTGCATCAGAACACACCCAATACCAACTCTCGAAGAATCACAATACACGGTATAACAACCTAAAGCTGATGGCAATACTAACACTGGAGCTGTGGTCAAGGCAGTCTTGAGCTTCTGGAAGCTCTCCTCACACTCATCAGACCACTAAAATGAAACACCCTTCTGAGTCAACTTGGTCAAGGGTGACGCAATGGACGAGAATCCCTGAACAAACCGGCGATAATAACCCGCCAAGCCGAGAAAACTACGAATCTCTGTAGCTGAGGACAGTCTGGGCCAACTCTGAACCGCCTCTATCTTCTTCGGGTCCACCTGAATACCATCGCTGGACACCACGTGCCCCAAGAAAGCCACTGAACTGAGCCAGAACTCACATTCGGAGAATTTTGCATAAAGCTTCTCCTCTCTCAATCTTTGCAACACCATTCTCAAATGCTCCGCGTGCTCCTCCTGACTACGCGAGTATACCAGAATGTCATCAATGAACACTATGACAAACGAGTCGAGATACGGCCGGAACACACTGTTCATCAAATGCATGAACGCTGCTGGGCATTGGTTAGCCCAAAAGACATCAGCAAGAACTCATAATGACCATATCGGGTCCTGAAAGTTGTCTTAAGAATATTTGAGTCCCTGATCTTCAACTGGTGATAACCTGAGCGGAGATCAATCTTAGAGAATGTTGATACCCAATTTTTCCCTGTATATTTTTATATATACAAAATACCTTTCAAATAGCATAGGAATGCATATATAAGTATGTCCAAGAATTTCCCTATTTTTTTAATTTTTAAAGATTTTTGAACCTATTTTATTGCCCTATTTTATCAATAAAAATCAATAATTATTTCCCAAATGATCATTTTTGTGATTCGTTTATTGTATTTCCATATTTATACCAAAATATAGCTAAGGAAATTTTTGCACATTTTTTACAAATTTATTTAGTATTTTAAGGCTAAATTGCATATAATTGCCATATTAGCTTGTTTTAAGAATTAATTGCGTTTATAATTACCAATTTGATTCCAGTATTTTTAATTTAATATTTATGTACTATTAATTAATTTAGTACCTTTAATTTTTTTTCAGAAATCATTTTACTATTTTTCTAAAATAAAAAGGGAAAAAGTGGCTATTTAAAATCTAGCCATATTTCATTTCAATTGTAGCCCAAATTGACCACCCCAGCTAACCCAATTTCAATCCCAATTGGACCGGACCAAATCCTAAACTACCCGCCCATGACCCAATTAAAAAACCCATCCGGCTCCCCTTTTTGATCCAGGCCGCTGATCATTTTGATCAACGGCCACAATTCCCCCTTCCTTTTTTAATTTCCAAACCCCCAACCCTAAAATCATTTCACTTAATCAGCTGCCTCTAAACACCCCCTTCTCTCAAACTCTCTCGAACCTTCCTGGAACCCTAATCGTCTCCTACCATCTCCCACCGTGAAACCCACCGGAATCCATGGCTTCTCAGGCTGTGAGAGTCCTATACTCACCTCTTATTGCTCCTATGTGCTTGGTACCTAAAGATTCGAGGCCTGACTTCAAAGGTTATCATCCAGACCTCTATCGATTCAAGGTTCTCTGGCCATCTCCGGCCTTGCTCCGGCGTATCCTGGTCTTCTGAGCCTGATTCTAACTTCTCCGACTCAGGTCAATGACCTTTTCAAAGCCTTTCTCATTCTAGGGTTCTTCTGAAACCCTAACCCTTCGAGGTTTTTCTCCGACTCTTTTTAGATCTGTTGTGTATCAATGCTCTACTTGAGTTTTCAAACGATTTCCCCAACTTTTATTTTGAAAATTACTTTCAACACCCTTCTTTTCCGATTTAGGGTTTTCTGGAAAGTGTTTAAGTGTTTTATGATTTTTCTTCTTTGTTATTCGTGTGTTTGCCTATGCTGTGTTCTCGTATCATCTTTTGTATGCTTCTCTTACTGTATTTTCCTACACTATGGTCTCGTAGACTTCTCTACTGTATTTTTACCATGTTCTTATATGTTTATCTTACTGTGTTTTCCTTTATGCTTTTCTGCTATACTTTTCCGGTGTTCTTGTGTTCTTGTACTGTATTTTCCTGCTAAGTTTTTAAGTTTCTCTGTTTGCCTTCTACTGAGCCCTGTTTAAAGTTTCTTCTACGCATGCTTTTTCTACTGTTCGTATCAGTATTTGCCATTATGTTCTTTGAATCCTTCTACTGTGATTGCATGTTACTTTCTATCATATTCTTCATAAGTTCTGTTGTTGAAGAAGCCCGTCCTTTTCTGAAACTTCTGAACATGATTTTGATTCAATTTCCTGCCCTCTCATCCTTGCATTATGGTTTGCTTGAACTAGGGTTTCATTTCGAACTCCTAACTCTGTCAGACTAACTTTGAGTCTCTGAACTGAGTTTACACCTTTGTTTTCATACAATGTTGAACCTTTTGCTAAACTCTTCTACACTGGATTCTTTCTACTTATTATTACAAGGGCATGACAAAGTTTCCTTCATGTTTAACG
The DNA here is from genome assembly GCF_001879085.1 of Nicotiana attenuata. Lineage (NCBI taxonomy): Eukaryota > Viridiplantae > Streptophyta > Magnoliopsida > Solanales > Solanaceae > Nicotiana > Nicotiana attenuata. The sequence continues at coordinate 204,383 of NW_017670704.1, read as the reverse complement.
TGTCTGCATGCTTTTATATGTGATGAATCTTTCTTCAAAAAACGTTTTCAAACTTGTGATTGATTCAAAATTCCTTTTAAATAGGTCTAATTGATTTTTTTGCTGATTTTCCTTAAGTTAAAAATCTTTCCCATCTTTCTGACTTGGTTCATTCGTACAAAATCTCTGGCCTCAGATTTCTTGGCTGTTAATTGATTTTCTTTCCTTAAATTGTACAACCATGTATTTCAAAGACCTTATCCTTAAATAGCCTTTATGTATTTACCCCTAATTTACTACTTTGCACAAAGTGTTTGGTTAATTTCTTTCCTTAATTGGTTTTACCCGTTTGAATCTGAATCCCTTAATTAAGGGAAGCCTTATGTACTTGATTGACAATCGGTTTTCAAACTATTTTCTTACCTTATTTCTGCCTGCTTTCTGCACTATAAATACACTACTTTTCTTTCACACTTGACACGATTAACAATCCTCCACTACTACTTTACAATCTCTTCTGAACTCTTACTAGCACTCTCTTTTTGTCTATTCTGTGGCTTTCACAAGACTACTGCACTTTCTCTTTGTTTGTTTCCTTTGAAACTGGTATGTTCTAATTTAATTTTCAGCATCACCATAATGTGTTTACTTACAGCTTTCTACATCTATGTCTACTTTATTACTTTTGCAGATTTAAATACTTAAACTAGCATGTTGTTTTCTTTTGCTTATTTCTGTTATGAACCCCTCCTCCCTATTCCCTTTGTGTGCTTTGAGTTACAATTTTAAACATGGCAATATGCAAGTTATTGTCTATGGATTAAACTTGGTCCCTTAGGGGATTCTGACCTTTAAACAATGTGTTCCAGTAGGCTTATGGGTGTGCCAGCATCTCCCATTGTTGGGTTATGCCCACTAGCCTGCTCTTTACTTCCTGCAACTCCCCATTTCCTATACCCGTATGTGTACCAATGTGAACTATTTCCCTTTCCCCTTTCCCTTTCAGAATCCTGCACTTGCACTCTCTCTTAGTTCCTAGGTTCTTCCCCCCTCTTGTGAGCCTTGCCTTGGGACCCTGAGTTCCCTCTAAACTTGGACACTTGAGGGCTGGCTTTTCCGCACTGCACTATATCCTAGTCTGGTAATGTATTTGGGGTGTAAGCACTGCCCGGAGTTAATGTGAGCCTCTTAGGGAACTCTGACACACCTAAAATGAGAGAAAGGCTTTGAAATCTGATCTTTGGAGTTGGTTTACTTCATACTTCAGACAGAAAGTCCGAATCAGGCTCTCCTTGGTTGTAATTTTCAATTTCTAATGTATTTTCGTTATTTTCTTTGGACTGTAATAACTTTGTAATAAACTTTCGGGGATGGTTAGTGAAAAAGTGAAGGGTAACCATGCATGTAAAAAGGGGTAGATAACTTGCCTATAGGAATCTCTGATTTCAGCATTTTTCATATAGCTACCATGCGTATAAGATTTCTGCATTTTCATATAGCTACCATGCCTATAAGATTTCTACATTTTTCATATAGCTACCATGCCTATAAGATTTTTGCATTTTTCATGCCTATATGCGTTTCTGCATTCTCATTTAGTTACCATGTCTAGAAGAACTTCAGCATTCTCATTTAGATGCCATGACTATAGGGATCCTGCACTTTCATGTAGATATTATGTCTATAGCTTCTGCACACGCATGTAGAAAATATGCCTATAGGTCCCTTCTGATTCTTGCATACCCGCTTTTCACTAGGCAAACTTGTCTATAGGTCCTAATAACAAAAAATATAATCAGATGTCATGTTCGTAATAAAATGCAACACCTAGATATCATGTTGTAGGTTTTCTGCATTTTTTTTATATAAAAGTGTTTAAAATCAATAACGCGTAGAAAGCATGCCCATAGGAACTATCAACCAAGTCTGAAACGTTTCCACTCGCTTATGAGTCTAAAACTAGTAATAATGCTTGCAGAACCTGTAACTTTTGCTAAAGTTTGCTTTTCTTTAATAATCTGGTAACCCCTCTTAATCAGTATGTATTCAATCTATTTCATTCTTTTCTGAAATCAGTAGATATCATTTCTATAGGAGCTCTTGTCCCACACCTAGGCAAGCCTTAGGGTAAAGTTTTTAAACTGCATCAGTCTTTATTAATTACGACCAGCAGGCAAGCCTAATTCGGACTTCTTATCTGGAAATATGTGATAAATCAGCCTGCCCCAACTTTTAAGTTTTAATCAGACCCTTAAACAGTACGTGTAAGACCTTTGCTTAAAGGAGGTCTGTTTGAGCCTTTTATTTGTTTATATGCTTCTCTCCCCAAACTTGCTATATGTGTTTTTGTTTGTCTCCTTAGCAATTATTACCTTTTGAAACCACAAATAAGCCCAATACCTCCTCCCTTTAGGATTAGTAGTCCCAAGTACCTCTGGGACTGATAGGATTGGGGCGGGTAATATCATGCAATAAGTAAACGAGACCATTCCGCGCTTTAATACCTTAAAGGGGTGGGAAAGGGTAGATATGGATATGATGACCACGCGATAACATCACGCGTAAGAGTGATTATCGGATGTTGTGTGGGGTGATCCATATTATTAATAAACCTAGGACCCCCTTCCCTTTGTTTCTTTGTTTCTTTTTAAATCTTTTAAAACATTTCTTTTAAGAAAATCAACACTCTTTAATGCTTTCCAACTTTGTTTATTTCTAACCTTGATGTGAAAAACCCCCTCTTATTTGAAGTCCTACTTGTCTATATGTTATTTGTACCTTAAGTCACAACAATAGCTTGGCCGGGAACCACACTAGTGGATTCTGAGGGGTACCTAACACCTTCCCCTTGGAATAATTTCAAGCCCTTACCCAATCTCTGGTTATCCAAACTCAAACCTTTCTTAGTGTCCTAATGCACTTAAATCATTGGTGGCGACTCTTCAATTCTCTTAAACCCAATTCCCAAAAGGGAACGAGTTGTCTTCCCAAATGTCATAAACCCGATTTTGCGATAAAAAGGGGGCGCGACAGAGAACACTCTCGCTCCCTGAAGCTGGTCGAACAGGTCATCGATGCGAGCCAAAGGATACTTGTTTTTAATTGTTACCTTATTCAACTGCCTGTAATCAATGCACATTGTCATTGTGCCATCCTTCCTCTTCACAAAGAGAACCGGCGCACCCCACGGTGACATGCTAGGACGAATGAACCCCTTATCCAGAAGTTCCTGAAGCTGCTCCTTTAACTTTTTCAGCTCCGCTGGTGCCATACGATATGGTGGAACAGAAATGGGCTGAGTGCCCGGCACCAGGTTAATACCAAAGTCTATATCCCTGTCCGGTGGCATACCCGACAGGTCTGCAGGAAATACGTCGGGAAAAACCCTCACAACTGAAATAGAATCAATACTGGGAGTCTCTGCACCGACATCCCTCATAAAAGCTAGATATGAAAGACAACCTTTCCCAACCATACGCTGGGCCTTTAAGAAAGAAATCACTCTGCTGGGAACATAATCGGTCGAACCTCGCCACTCAATCCGTGGTACACCAGGCATAGCCAAAATCACTGTCTTGGCATGACAGTCCAGAATAGCCCAGCACGGAGATAACCAGTCCATGCCTAAAATAACATCGAAGTCCACCATACATAACAATAACAGATCCACTCGGGTCTCCAGACCCCCAATAGTCACAACACACGACCGGTACACACGGTCTACCACAACAATATCGCCCACCGGCGTAGAAACATGAATAGAAGAAACAAGGGACTCGCAGGGCATATCCAGATAATGGGTGTCACACCTCCTTTTTTACACACCTACCCCGAAGGATAAATGTATAAGGGAGTTTTTCCATTTAAAGTGACATTATTCGAAATGGGATTATTTATTCGATTTTTAGAGTCGCCACTTGGGATAGGTTTGGCTTTTGGTGTCCCAAGTCACCGGTTTATCTTGAATCCCAAATCGAGGAAATTTCGACTTCCCGAGTGGAGTCTGCGAACCAGAAATTCTAAGTAAGGAATTCTGTTGACCCGAGGGAAGGTGTTAGGCACCCCCGGATCCCGTAGTTCTAGCACGGTCGCTTAAACTATTATATTTGGCTAAAAATCTGATTTTTAATACATGTTCTCCTATAGTGCATTTTCGAAATTATTTACCGCGTTTAATTAGTAATTTTAGGAAATTGAACGTCGTTTAAAAACATGTTTTCGGATCACGTCACATGAAATGCACCCGGATCCTCGACACATTTTATTCAACGTTTTGGGATTTGGATTTGGGTCACATGAAATGTACACCCAAATATAGGAAGGTAAAATTATTAAAGAACGTGCCTATAGCAACTAACGTGTTATTAACTTTGCAGGAAGCCATGGAAAATGGCTTACCCGATTTTCTAAACATTTTTAAAGAGGTAATTTAAAGAGGGCCACGCAATTTGTGATTTTATTTGGCGCGGCACACCTCGTTTTATTTTGTGGCTATCCTAAAAGAGGCTATGGTTTTCTATTAAGGGATTGTCTCTAAAAGGGCCTTAATTAATTAGTAGTGTTAATGAATCATTACTGAAAGTATTCAAGCGCATTTAGGCTTCAAGTTCAAGTCCAAACTCAAACAAAAGAATCTCCGTCACCGAAAACCCCATTAATTCGAGCTTGCTACTTAACTCGAAAGGCCCAAACTTACATTACAACATTAAATCAAATGTCTCAATAGATGGCTAGGACCTTCAGCAGGTTGGGCCTCAAAGCCGGCCCAAAAAAAGAAAATTTGTTTGGCCTTGCAAGGAGCTGCCTAACGTTGGGCTTCAAGCAGATTTAAACCCAGTTCCTATTTGAACAAGGCCGTCACGTTTTGGCCCATATCTAATACTGACTTTTGTTTGTCTTAGACTACTGATTTTGATGCACAATGGGACTTTGTGATTTGTGAACGCCTAAACAGTTCTGAATTCATTCGAACTTAAACATGCTAACCTTGAATCCAATTATCACATGCATATTCAACTTATTTGTATATAGTTAACCAAACATACCGAATCCTAAATCTTAAAAGCCAAATCAATTTCAATCAGTACATCCTTAGGATTTTTATGTGTGAATTGAATCTGTAAATGAACAACTAAACTAAATAACGCATTTTAAACCACAAAGTGCCCGATCTTACACTAATACAAGCGTGCAGTCCATTTTGGATTCAATTTCTAATTCGTAGCTTATTCTAAGTCTAACTTTCAAATGGACATGATAGCAAATCTGAATTGACTAACACTACAGCTAACATTTCTGATACTACTCACAATAGTTTGAATGTCCAGTTATTAGCACAAATGAAGATCATAGATCTCAGAATCAGTTTCCAGTTCAAGCTATTCTATAATTTTAAAAGTTAAACTAACACACAAAAAAAGAAAAGAAAAACAAAACTATACTAAGGCTAATGAATAATCACTAATCTAACAGTCCAAACAGTCCATTACAAATCAAATTAATTGCAATAAGATACAACAAGGCCATAAAACAGTCAGAATTTAAAACAAAAACTCATGCGTCAAACTTCATTTCATTTTCTCAACTTGAGATCTACATTGGAACGGATTCAGGGAGTGTACCTGGAAGTTGAAATACAATAAGAAGAAGGAGAAATCAGCAGTAGTAGTGAGCAAATAGCAGTGTTAAACAGCAGCAGCAAGGAACAGTTCTAGAACCAAAACAGCATTACAAACCCAGAAACGAACCCAGCAACTAACACGTCCCGTAAACAGCCAAAATAACCAGCTCGAACAGACTAGATTCAACTCGAAACTGACTCCAGAAGCTTTTAAACCTCAATTACTGAACAAAACAGGAAGTTCAAACCATTTTGGATCTTAGATAAGCTAGAGATTTGAATTAGGAGCTGGAATTCGAAACTATTGTAAGGAACTTCAATGGAAGAGTATTTTTTGGAGTTTTTGTGTTGTTTTTGGTTTTTTGAAGATTTAAGATCTAGAAGGAACTCTCACACCCTCAAATTTCAGCTTTTGATTTTTGAATTTTAAAATTCAAATTTTTCAGATCCTAAAACTTTTAGAAATTTTGGGGGATTTTTCAGATTTTCAGAACTTGTTCAATAAAGCAAGAAGTATGCCTTTTTATAGGCAAAGCTTAGGGCAGCATTCAGATTTCTGTTACCCCTAAGTCCCTCTTTTATCTTTCAGTTTTTAGCTAGTTAGTCCCTTATTTATTGGCTTGTTGCCCAAGTTATACTATTAACTTCCTGGAATTTTAATTGGAACCCCAATCTAGAAGGTTCTAGGGGTTTCCAATTTAGTTATTACAGGATTCCTTTTATTGTATTACCTATACTACCCTTGAATTATTTCTGAAATTACTAACCTATGTTTACTAACCCCAGCCCTTTTAATTTGGTCAAAAGATGACCATAGTTAATTAATTAAAGGCTGGAAGCCATTCAGCTATAACCAAACAAGACCTAATTTACCAAAAATTCAAAATCCCTAAAATTGACTACCAAATCTATTTAATTATGGTTACTGCCGTTACTACTATGAACTAGACCAAATTAAGAACCAAAATTAATAAAAGTAATACATCATCCTATTTATTACCAGTTAAACGAAAAATACAAATCAAACACAAAATCAAAAAGAACAAAATCATGCTTTCAATTGTCAGAGAATTAGGATTTGAAGGAACAATGAAAACAAACAAATATGAACAAAGAAAAATAATCAACAGATTGGCAAGCAGAAAAATAAAAATTAAAACCTAATTTAGTTAAGCATGAAGAGGAATTGAACATGAAGGGGAGGCTAATTTTAATTAAAGGAAAATCCACTATAGAAAGAAAACAAATAATGAAATAAGGAAAATTAAGAACTCATTGATTCAGGCTTCAATCGATTGACTTCAAATCTGGCCTTCAAATAATGTTGTTTGCCTATTCTTTGCCAAAATAGGCAAACAACATTATTAGAAGACGAATTGATTGACAAAATCCCCGCGCGAGTGAAATTTTTGACAACCTCTAAGTCAGGAACCCTAGATCTAGGATTCGAGCAATTAGGACTGGATTTGGACGAAATTAGTTTAGGCTTTGGGAAGAAGAGGGTGAGGAGACCCTGGGGTGTGATTTTGGGGTCGTTTGGAGGTGGCACCGCCGTGTGCGGCGGTGACGGCGTTTAGGGTTTTGGATATTCGAGGGGTTTGGGTGATATTTGAAAGGAACTGGAGGTGGATATGGAAAGGGGAGAAGGAGAGGAACACGGGGTGTAAATTTGGGGTCATTTGGAGAATCGCCGTCGGCGGAGGCGATTTCCTGCCGGCGGCGGACGGTGGGAGACGGCAGAGGAGCGGTGGCATTACGCCGGTATATATTGAGGTGTTTTGAGAGATGATTGAGGGGTAGGGGGGGCTATCCGACACTTTTATATTAAATTAGGGGGAACTTCTCGACCGTTGGATCAAGCAAACCTAGACGGCTAGGATTAACTTGATACCAAACGGCGTCGTTTTATGAGAAGGGGGGTTGGACCGGGTTGGTGTTTTGGGCTTGGACTTGGCGTGGGTTGAAACAGGTACAGGGTTTGTGTGGGCTGGTTTTGGGTGTTTTCTTTTATTTTCTTTTCATTTTCATTTTTATATTTTTTGGTTTTTGTTAAAAGCAAAATTAAAAATAACAAAGACCTGAATTAAACTAATTAATTTTCCTAAAATTAACTAAATCCCAATTTAAAAAGAAAACTAAACAAAAAATGTAAAATGACTATTTTTGTTATTTTCTCTTGTTTTTGGTAATATTAATTAACTAATAAAACTAATCAATATAAAATTGAATCCTAAATGCAAAGGTGCTATATTTTTTTGTATTTTTTTTTTATGAATTATACCAACTAAAGATGCACACCACAATGCGAACAAACACGAAATCATGCAATTAATTCCCTAAAATTCAAATAATAAAAGAAAAATCCTAATTCTAATAAATCTTATAGGAGTAATTTAAGCGAGGCAAAAATCACGTGCTCACAGCTGCCCCTCTTTGCTCGGAGACACGAAGGGTTTTCGGGCAAAGATAAATGAGCAACTATGAGAGATTTTTGCCTGCTTGGCACTCCATGAGAAGCATTTTTGAAAAACCGTCTGACCGAACCTTGCTTCAGAGGTTGCCTACATATCCTTGGCTGAAAAAGAATCAGGTCAGTGTAGTTCTGGAAGGATTGGTAGCTGGGACTACCAGGAGCTGTGATTTCACTGCTGTTGCTGCTGCTACTGCTTGCTGACCTCCTTATTACACCAAAAGGAAAATCAAAGCTAAGCTAGCTATGCCTATCAACTATGATTTACAAGATTCCTATCTATAAATCTCTTGAAGCTTGATCTTGAGTCTTAGCTGATTTTGCTGTGGACTCCGATCTGAATCTTGATGCTCGCAAGTTGTAGTTGTTGTTTCTTTCTGCAGCATTGGGTCAAAGCGGGATCTGCGGAGCTTATGCCTTCAACCGAATTTTGATCAATCCGCACCTTTGTTCGCTTCAACATTTGAGTTCATTTCTTTTTGCTCTTTTCTTCTTTTCTTTATTCTGGATTGAGACTCATTCTTTTTGTCGTCTCGAACCCTGTGCCTCGAGGTCAGACCTGCTTTAGACACCAAAACAAACAAACGAACGAAATTTTTCTGCCCCAGTTTTGACTGGAAAAATTTCGTGAGTTAGTTGTGACACATATCTAAGCGATCAAATCAGGATTGTGTATCCTGGGGAATGAAGCCTTAAATTGGGAGGATTACCATGTCATGCTGGAAAATGACCGGGTTATGCCGGAAAAGAAAAAGGTCCTCGGGTTATGCCGGGGAGATCCACGGGTTACACCGGGATTGAAAGAAAAAAGGGTCCTTGGGTTATGCCAGGGAGGTCCACGGGTTATGCCGGGATTGAAAGAAAAGGGCTCCTTGGGTTATGCCAGGGAGGTCCACGGGTTATGCCAGGGAGGTCCACGGGTTATGCCGGGATTGAAGGAAAAAGGCTCCTTGGGTTATGCCAGGGAGGTCCACGGGTTATGCCGGCTGATTTTGGATAGATTCGACGCGTGTGGAGGCCGAATCGAGGTTTACTATATGATACTACTCTAAGAGTGACCTGAGAGAGAGAGAGCCCGAGGGGCTGANGTGATTTCACTGCTGTTGCTGCTGCTACTGCTTGCTGACCTCCTTATTACACCAAAAAGGAAAATCAAAGCTAAGCTAGCTATGCCTATCAACTATGAGTTACAAAATTCCTATCCATAAATCTCTTAAAGCTTGATCTTGAGTCTTAGCTTATTCTGCTGTGGACTCTGATCTGAATCTTGATGCTCGCAATTTGTAGGTGTTTTTTTCTTTTCGCAGCATTGGATCAAAGCGGGATCGGCGAGGCTTATGCCTTCAATCAAATTTTGAGCAATCCGCACCTTTGTTTGCTTTCAACATTTGAGTTCATTTCTTTTTGTTCTTTTCTTCTTTTCTTTATTCTGGATTGAGACTCATTCCATAGGTCATCTTAAACCCCTGTGCCTCGATGTCAAACTTGCTTAAGACACCAAACCATACAAACGAACAAAATTTTTCTGCCCTAGTTTTTACTAGAAAAATTTCGTGAGTTAGTTGTGACACATATCTAAGCAATCAAATCAGGATTGCGTATCCTTGGGAATGAAGCCTTAAATTGGGAGGATTACCAGGTTATGCTGGAAAATGACCGGGTTATGCCGGAAAATAAAAAGATCCTCGGGTTATGCCGGGGAGATCCACGGGTTATGCCGGGATTGAAAGAAAAAAAAGGGTCCTTGGGTTATGCCAGGGAGGTCCACGGGTTATGCCGGGATTGAAAAGAAAAAGGCTCCTTGGGTTATGCCAGGGAGGTCCACGGGTTATGCCGGGATTGAAAGAAAAAAGGCTCCTTGGGTTATGCCAGGGAGGTCCACGGGTTATGCCGGGATTGAAAGAAAAAGGCTCCTTGGGTTATGCCAGGGAGGTCCACGGGTTATGCCGGGATTGAAAGAAAAAAGCTCCTTGGGTTATGCCAGGGAGATCCACGAGTTATGCCGGGATGGAAAGAAAAAAGCTCCTTGGATTATGCAGGGAGATCCACGGGTTATGCCGGGATGGAAAGAAAAAGGCTCCTTGGGTTATGCCAGGGAGATCCACGGGTTAGGCTGGGATATCTAGGGAATGGGCCCTATGCTACCATGATTTTTCTTTTGGGTTTTTCATTTTTACTTCTTTTTCTTCTTTCTTTCTTCTTCTTTTCTTTTCTTTTTATTTTTTCCTTTTTATTTAGCAAAACGCAAGAAAGAATTTGGGGAGAAACTTCCTTTTCAGTCAATTCCCTGTTGCAAAGCTGTTTCAGCGCTTGCGCATTTCTTTTCCCTTTTGGGTTGCACCTGCTTCTTGCATGGTTGCTTTGAATTACACCTGTTTTAACTTTCAACCAAAGAACAATTTGTTAGTTTGAAACGGTGATTAGTTTTATGGCCTTGATCATCTCAATTGCTTGATCCCGGCCCAATTTCCGTTGAGAACTTTGCTGAATGCTGGTTTTGAGGGTGAATCTCTTTTCAAACCGAAAGGACTCAACTTTCAGGATTTCATGTTAACTCGCCGTGTGGGCTCTGGCCTTTTCACTTTATTCTGCTCTTAGGACCTTTGTCTTTGACTTTCATTCCTTTCCAATGTCTTTGCTTTGAAAGCATCAACCACCATGGCCAGTCGGGATTGGTCTGACGCACCCGCTGAGGCTGGGTATTTTCTTTGGCTTTTGCCGGCCGAAGCCCTATAAAAATAGTCCTGCCATCTTTTCTTTGTAATAGTCCCGAAATCAGAGTTAAACCGAAAGGGATTCAAAGAAGAAGTATACAAAAGGCAAGCATATGAGTTTAAAGAGAAGCGTCCCTTTCGGGGGAAAAGAAGGACTTATCTGGGGGTGCATGCTGGCTCCAAATGGACATGACATGCTTCTTGGACTGGATGCCCGACCCACACAAACTTTCCAACTTCTCGTGAACACATTGATCTGTATTTCGAAACCAGGAAACCTTGCCAGGACTATTTTAGTGATGATATGTCTTCTTTTCGGCCAACAGCACCCTTTGCGGGTTATCGCTAATCGACCTCTCTCATTTCTCTTCTCACCGTCGCCCGATAGTGCTCTTTTCGAGTTTTCACCAAACGGACTCTCTCATTTTCAAATTCTCTACTCACCATCGCCTTATGGTGCCCGAGGGTTTTCACCGATAAGACTCTCTCATTTTATTTCTCTCAATTTGGACTTTATCAGATCCCAACAAAGTTGTTTTTCGATTCCCACGCCTTTGCCAATTGATCAGAAGGACTTGGACAAGGTTTTGGGTAAAAAGAATTTTGGACGGAAGTACAACTTTGGAACCATTTTGGTGGACTCATAGCCGAACCAACATATCATCTATCCCAATTTCAACTTTTGGGGGAATTGGGATTTTTGTTTTGGTGTGACTGAACCCCACCTAGAGGCTGCCTACGTATCCTTTCGGAATCAAGTCAAACGTAGTTCAGGAAAACATTTGTTTTTGTTCTTTTTTGTTTTTTCTTTTCTTTTCCTTTTTCTTTTCATCATATTTTCTTTTCTTTTGTTTTTTCTTTTTTCTTTTCATATTTTTTTTTCCTTTTTTCTTTTTTTTTCCTTTCTTTTTTCCTCTTTTTTTTCTTTGTCTTTTTTCTTTTTTTTTTCAATAATACTTTCGGGTTCCAAAGAGGGTAACCAAGGAAGGGTAACCGGCTCAAGTGGGTTTGCGAAGGGTTGATAGTGTTTGGATAGAGGGAATGAAATTCTTCGTCATCTCAATTGAACAAAGTCGTCACCGCAGAGAATCTAGACATAGTACCTTTTTACTGCATCCGCCTTCACAGCTGCTTCGGGATCATTGCCTTCGATGTCTCCCAGATACAATGCTCCTCTCGACAATATCTTTCGGATGATGTATGGACCCTTCCAATTAGGAGCAAATTTTCCTTTGGCTTCCTGGTGATGAGGGAGAATACGTCTTAACACGAGTTGTCCCACTTCAAAATTCCTGGGTCGTACTTTCTTGTTATAAGAGCGGGCCATTCTTTTTTGGTACAACTGCCCGTGACAAACCGCGGCCATCCGCTTTTCATCAATTAAAGACAACTATTCCAGACGAGTCTTTACCCATTCACTATCCTCAATTTCTGCTTCAACGATGATCCGGAGAGAAGGGATTTCTACCTCTGCGGGTATAACAGCCTCGGTTCCATAGACCAAAAGGTATGGGGTAGCTCCTACCGATGTGCGCACTATGGTGCGATATCCCAGTAATGCAAAAGGCAACTTTTCATGCCACTGTCTGGAGCTCTGAATCATCTTTCTCAAAATCTTTTTGATGTTCATGTTTGCTGCTTCAACGACACCATTGGCTTTGGGCCGGTAGGGAGTGGAGTTTCTATGCGTTATCTTGAATTGTTCGCATACTTCTCCCATCAAACGGCTATTCAAGTTGGCAGCATTATCTGTGATGATAGTTGCAGGAATGCCAAAACGGCAGATAAGATTAGAGTGCACGAAGTCTACCACAACTTTTTTGGTGGCTGACTTGAGAGTGATGGCTTCCACCCACTTCGTGAAGTAGTCAATAGCAACCAGTATGAATCTATGTCCATTTGAGGCTTTCGGCTCGATTGGCCCAATAACGTCCATGCCCCAGGCAACGGATGCCAAGGTGCTGACATAGGATGCAGTTCTATTGGAGGTGCATGAATCAAATCACCGTGCACCTGACACTGATGGCACTTTCGGACAAAGCTGAAGCAGTCCTTCTCCATAGTTATCCAATAATATCCTGCCCGAAGGATTTTCTTTGCCAAAACATACCCATTCATATGAGGTCCGCACACTCCTGCGTATACCTCATGCATAAATCTTCCAGCTTCCTCGGCGTCAACACATCTTAACAAGTTGAGATCCGGGGTCCTTTTGTACAAGACATCACCGCTTAAGAAGAAACCACTTGCATGTCATCTAATGGTTCTCTTTTGATCTCCAGTAGCTTGCTCGGGGTATTCTTGTGTTTACAGAAACCTTTTGATGTCATGGTACCATGGCTGGGTGATTGGTTCTACCTCAACCGTATTACAGTAACCATGCCTTTCTTTGATTTGGATCTCCAAGGGATCAATGTGGGCATTGCCTGGGTAAGGCAGCATCGAGGCTAGAGTGGCGAGTGCATCAGCTAATTCATTGTGACACCGATGGATGTACCTGAACTCTATTGATTTGAATTGCTTGCCAAGATCCTCCACATGTTGGCGATAGGGAATAAGCTTAACATCTCGGGTTTCCCATTCTCCTTGGACTTGCTGGATAATCAAATCTGAATCCCCCATAATCAGTAACTCTTCAACGTCTTGGTAAATTGCCATATTCATGCCCATGGTGCAGGCTTCATACTCAGCGGTATTGTTTGTGCAGAAAAACCGGAGCCTACGGTGGCCGGGTAATGCTGACCGGTGGGTGAGATCAGGATTGCCCCAATTCCAACACCTTTGGCGTTTACTGCCCCATCAAAGAACATTTTTCAAGCATTGGTGTCTTCAGAGATTACTTCTATTGAATTTACCTCTTCATCTGGGAAGTACGTGCTCAACGGTTGGTATTCCTCGTGAACCGGATTCTCAGCCAAATGGTCCGCCAACGCCTGGGCTTTCATTGCCGTACGAGTGACATAGGCTATGTCAAATTCGGTGAGCAGAATCTGCCATTTCGCTAATCTCCCTGTGGGCATCGGTTTCTGGAATATGTTTTTCAAAGGATCCAACCTGGTTATGAGCTAGGTGGTGTGAGCTTGAAGATAATGTCTTAGCTTTTGAGCAACCCAAGTCAAAGCACAGCAGGTCCTTTCCAACAGGGTATATTTAACTTCATATCTGGTGAACTTCTTGCTCAAGTAGTAAATTGCCTGTTCTTTCTTCCCAGATACATCATGTTGCCTGAGGACACAGCCAAAAGAATTCTCCAAGACCATCAGATATAACAAAAGAGGTCTCCCTGGCTCCGGTGGGACCAAGACTGGCGGATTTGACAGGTATTCTTTGATCTTGTCGAAGGCTTCTTGACACTCATCCGTCCACTTGACTGCGGCATCTTTCTTCAATAACTTAAATATGGGCTCACATACGGGAGTCAATTGAGCAATGAACCGGCTGATATAGTTTAATCTGCCCAACAGGCTCATCACATCTTTCTTGGTTCTCGGAGGAGGCAAATCCCGGATAGACTTTATCTTTGTTGGATCTAACTCGATACCTCTCCTGCTAACTGTGAAGCCCAAAAGTTTGCCGGATGGGACTCCAAACGCACACTTGGCTGGGTTCAGCTTCTGATCATACTTGTGCAACCGCTCGAAGAATTTTCTCAAGTCTCGAACGTGATCATCCTGAGTTCGGGATTTGATGATTACGTCGTCAACATATACTTCTATCTCCTGATGCATCATATCATGGAAAATGGTGGTCATGGCCCTCATGTAGGTTGCCCCAGCATTCTTCAGACCGAACAGCATGACTCTGTAACAGTATGTACCCCAAGGTGTGGTGAAAGCTGTCATTTCAGCATCTTCTTCATCCATCAACACCTGGTGATATCCTGCGTAACAGTCTACGAATGATTGTATCTTATGCTTGGCGCAGTTATCAACAAGGATATGGATGTTGGGCAAAGGGAAATTGTCTTTGGGACTTGCCTTGTTTAAGTCTCTGTAATCCACACACACCCGGGTCTTTCCATCTTTCTTGGGAACTGGGACTACATTGGCCAACCATGTACTGTACCAGACCACTCGGATTACCCCTGCTTTCAGCTGTTTCGTGATTTCTTCTTTGATCTTATCACTAATGTCAATTTTAAACTTTCTCTGCTTTTGTTGGACCGGAAGGCAATCGGTGTAAATTGGCAGCTTATGAACTACTAAATCAACACTCAGCCCTGGCATGTCGTCATATGACCAAGCAAACACATCTTTAAACTCAAACAAGAGTTGGATTATTGCATCCCGAGTTTTCTCATCCGTGTGAATGCTTATTTTGGTTTCCCGGATCTCTTCGGAAGTTCCCAAGTTAACCGGCTCAGTATCATTCAAGTTTGACTTAGGTTTATTCTCAAATTGTTCCAATTCTCGATTTATTTCCCTAAAGGCCTCTTCTTCATCATATTCCGGTTCTTGGTTCATTATTTCACAATTAGACAGCGTGTTTGGATCTGGGCGTGAAGTCCGCAAGCATGTGATGTTATTTAAAGCCGCATTATTATAACTGCAAAGAAGAAATAAAAGAGAAAAATAAAGAAAATCAGAAAGAATAAAGAAAAAATGAACGATGAAATATTGATTTCATTTCTTGGAATTGGGAAGATAACAGGGTTTACATTGGGAAATTTAAAATACAGGAAACTAAAGAAAACATCCGAGTTACACCCTGGAATAACTCGGGATGAAGAAAAAGTGGCAGGACAGGACTACCGGGACTCCCGCCTGATTGGGAATGGCGTAGCCTTCCAATTCTGTAGCTTGGCGTTTGGTCCCATATACAGCACCTCAGCGGTGCTGGAGCCCTCTCTCGGCTGAACCATGTGGGTTTCGTATAATATCTTTCTCATTGCCCCACATATCTCTTCGATCTCTTCGGCCATAAAGGCCTCATCCTCTTCTTCTTCATTGTATTTTGGCTTAACAAAGGTCTCGTACAGATATGGCAGTGGTTGTGGCAAGACTCATCCCTCTTTCTTTCTCTCATCCGCCCACTCTACATCATCTGGGGTGGGGTGAAAACCTATCCCGAAGAATTTTTCAGTTGTTGGTAGGGTCACTGGTTCGGATATTCCTTGGAGAGCTTTTCCAAGTCCCTTCCCTGGCTTGAAACCATGTCTGATCATTTCTTTGGCACCATAATCGAGGCACTAGATAGGAAGGGTTGGGGACACGGGTTACCTTCTTCATGCTGGTCCGCCACCACAATTTTGAATGCTTGGTAAACTATGTGTTCACTGCCTTCCCTCGCTTCTAGGCATGGGACAGATGGGTCCCGATAAATTGACTGTTCATCCTCTCCATGAACCACGATCTCCTGATCCTCGTGTTCAAATTTCACCATTTGATGGAGGGTAGAGGGTACAGCTCCTGCAGCATGGATCCAAGGCCTTCCCAGAAGAAAATTGTAGGACGTGTCCATGTCTAGCACTTGGAAAGTCACCTCGAAGTCCACCGGGCCAATGGTCAAGGTTAGGTCAATTTCTCCAATAGTGTCTCTTTTGATACCGTCAAAGGCTCTCACGCAGACATTGTTGGGACGAATCCTTCCAGTCTCGATTTCCATACGCTGCAGTGTGGAGAGTGGGCAAATGTCTACTCCCGAACCTCCATCTACCATGACTCTCTTTACATAATATCCCTCACATTTGACGGTTAAGTGCAAGGCCTTGTTGTGAGCAGCTCCTTCTGGAGGCAAGTCATTTTTGCTGAATGAGATTTGATTGACAGCAAAGAACCTTTCCGCCATTCTTTCAAGCTGTTC
>NW_017670704.1:165278-186986 GCF_001879085.1 Nicotiana attenuata | reverse complement strand
AAGTTAAGAGTTTCCGTACCCTACGTCGTCCGTTTTCCGTTACGTAGGTTCCGTAACCAAAACTACTACTTTAGTTTAGTACCATGGGCCCTTTCTGCCCCCTGAATGATAAGCACACCTCACACCGGCTCTGTAGGCAGGCGATGTCGGGTTTTATTGTTCTGAGGGACCGGCTGCAGTAGACCCATTTGGACAAGTTTTGGAAACAAATTAGAGTAAGATTCACCAATTGGAGTAAAAGTTTGCCTCCTGGGTGGCTCACGGGGAGGAAAGTTATTCTGTGGAGGACGGGGATTATAGTGGTTTTGGTGGGGAAGCTGGTTTCTTGGGAATGGAGTTTGATTTCTATTGGCATGTGGCTGCGGCCGGGCGAAGGGTTGAGCGTTTATGACCGCATAAGGTGGAGGAGCATAAGCCATATCATGATAAGGGTAGTAATGTTGAGGGGTTCTTTCAGAAAACACAGGTCTAGGAGCCTTGTATCTTCTTCCCTCTGATGCTGCCATAACCGTTTCCTCTTTCTTTTTACCNTTACCTTTGGCCATTCCTCCAGACCCGCCTTGGATGGCTTGGGAGGTTGCTCTGATGGCCGACTGACTCAAAATCCTGCCCGTTTTCAAACCATTTTCTACCATTTCCCCGATCTTAATCGCCTCTGCAAAAGGTTTGCCCATGGCCGACATCATGTTCTAGAAGTAATCTGCTTCCTAGGCCTGAAGGAAGACAGTGACCATTTCTACTTCATCCATGGGGGGTTTCACCCTCGATGCCTGTTCGCACCACTTAATAGCATATTCTGTGAAACTTTCCGAGGGTTTCTTCTTCAAATTTGCCAAAGAGTTCCTGTCTGGCGCAATGTCGATGTTGTATTGAAACTGTCTCACAAAATCTCTAGCAAGATCGTCCCAAATATGCCATCGGGAGACGTCTTGATCCATATACCATTCTGAGGCAATGCCTACTAAGCTTTCTCCGAAGTATGCCATCAACAACTCTTCTTTTCCGCCGGCCCCGCGCAACTGATTACAATACTTTTTCAAGTGAGCAATGGGATCGCCATGCCCATCATACTTTTTGAACTTTGGCGTTTTAAATCCCATGGGCAGGTGCATGTGAGGGAACATGCACAGATCAGTATAAGAAACACTTTTCTGCCCGCTTAAACCTTGCATGTTCTTTAAGCTCTGCTCAAGGCTCCTCATTCTCTTTGCCATCTCATCTTGTTCAGGAGCTTTGGGAGTTTTATCTTGCCCTGATGTAAGCTCAAATGGCGGTGGCTGAGGGTAAGTGTGTGGGGATATTGGAGGAGGATCTGCTTGAAAGATGGGATTTTGGAAAGTAAAGGCCGAGGGATCAAAAGCGGGCCTTGGGAGTGAAGGCTGTGTGGTGGTAGAGCATGGTGGAGCGGTGAAAATATTGGGGACTGCTCCTGATGTGAACACCTGGGGGCGTACCTCAGAAGGTGTTCCTATAAAGTGAGCAGACGCGGTATTCGGGTGACTGATGGGGATGTTAGAAGTACCCCCGGTTCTCGGGAACAATNAAAACCGAGGATCTCCCGGACAAAAAAAATCGAGGAGCTTTTTCTTTTCAAATCCCGGCCAAAAAACCCGAGGATCTCCCTGGCATAACCCAAGGAGCTTTTTCTTTCCAAATCCCGGCCAAAAACCGAGGATCTCCCTGGCATAACCCAAGGAGCTTTTTCTTTCCAAATCCCGGCCAAAAATCCGAGGATCTCCCTGGCATAACCCAGGGAGCTTTTTCCTTCCAAATCCCGGCCAAAAACCGAGGATCTCCCTGGCATAACCCAAGGAGCTTTTTCTTTCCAAATCCCGGCAAAACCCGAGGATCTTTTTTCTTTTCGTCCCGGCATAACCCGAGACCCTTTTTCTTTTTCCGGCATAACCCGGTCATTTTCCAGCATAACCTGGATTCATTCACAAGAATACACAATCCTAATTTGACTGCTTAGATATGTGTCACAACTAACTCATGAAATTTTCCTAGTGAAAACTGGGGCAGAAAATTTCGTTCGTTTGTTTGTTTTGATATCTTAAAGCAGGCTGACCTCAAAACATAGGGTGTGAGATGACCAATGGAGTGAGTTTCGATCCAGAATAAAGAAAGGAAGAAAAGAACAAAAAGAAATGGACTCAAATGTGAAGCAAACATGGATGCGGATTGCTCGAAATCTGATAGAAGTCACAAGCTCTGCTGATCCTGTTTTGACCCAATGCTGCATGAAGAAGTAAACACCTACAACTTGCGAGCATCAAGATTCAGATCGAAGTCCACAGCAACATCAGCTAAGACTCAAGATCAAGTTTCAAGAGAATTATAGATAGGAATCTTGTAACTCATAGTTGATAGGCATAGCTAGCTTAGCTTTGATTTTTCTTTTGTTGTAATAAGGAGGTCAGCAAGCAGTAGCAGCAGCAACAACAGTGAAATCACAGCTCCTGGTAGTCCCAGCTACCAGACCTTCCAGAACTACACTGACCTGATTCCTTTATAGCCAAGGATATGTAGGCAACCTTTGAAGCAGGGTTCGGTCAGACGATTTTCAAAATGCTTCTCATGGAGTGCTGAGCAGGCAAAATCCTTCATGGTGCTCATTTATCTTTGCCTGAAAACCCTTCGTGTCTTCGAGCAAAGAGGGGCAGCTGTGAGCACGTGATTTTTGCCATGGTTAAACTACTCCTATAAAATTCCTTAGAATTAGGATTTTTCTTTATTATTTGAATTTTTAGGAATTAAATTGCATGATTCTGTGTCTTGTTTGCATTTTTGTGTGCATTTTACTTGATATAATTCCAAAAATACAAAATAGTATGCATTGTAATATTACAAAATAAGGAAAATAACAAAAAATGGTTCTTTGCATTTTCACTTTCAATTTTTAGAATTTGTCTTAAGTTTTTCTTTAAATTAGAAATTAGTTAATTTTGGAATTTTAATTAGTTAATTTTAGAGTCAATTTGGGTCTTTTATTTTTTATTTTTTATCTTACATTTAATAAAGTCAAAAAATTCAAAAAATAAATAATAAATAAAATTAGAATACAAAAGAAAAGAAGGAAAAACAAACAAATGAAATAAAGAGGGTCAAATAGGCTGGCCATGTTTGGGCTATTTTCATGAAAAATCCCAGCCCAAAACCTCCAAAATCGGACCAACTGACCAGGCCCAATCCCAAAAATACCCGGTCCAGCTCCTTACCCCCCTAAACGACGTCGTTTGGTTAAGTTTTGATCTTGACCGTCCATTGCTCATCATCCAACGGTCCTCATTCGTTCAAGGCTCTTTAATAAAAGTGTCCGAAAATTCATTCAACCCTAGAGCCAAACGTTACCCTCATTGTACCTCATCTTCCTCCGCCGGCTCCGCCCTAATGCCGCCGCCAGAAATCGCCCCACGGCGGCGGCCAACCTCCAATGGCGCCCAAATTTACACCATAGATGCTCCTTCACCCCCTCTTTCCATATACGGGCTCAGTTTCTCTCANCCCTCTTTCCATATACGGGGCTCAGGTTTCTCTCAAATCATAACCAAACCTCTCGAATATTAGATCGAAAAATTCGGCCAAAACCTCAACTCATCCAAACTCAACCAAACTCACACCCCATAACCCCCAGGTCACCACAAACCCCTACTCTTATTTCATAAAAAACCCAATCGGATGGCCTTAATTTCACATCTAGGGTTTTAAGCAAGGTTGAATTGCGACTCATGATTACCAGTGTCTAATGACCCTGAAAGTNTGTGAGCACGTGATTTTTGCCACGTTTAAACTACTCCTACAAAATTCCTTAGAATTAGGATTTTTCTTTGTTATTTGAATTTTTAGGAATTAAATTGCATGATTCTGTGTCTTGTTTGCATTTTTGTGTGCATTTTACTTGATATAATTCCAAAAATACAAAATAGTATGCATTGTAATATTACAAAATAAGGAAAATAACAAAAAATGGTTCTTTGCATTTTCACTTTCAATTTTTAGAATTTGTCTTAAGTTTTCCTTTAAATTAGAAATTAGTTAATTTTGGAATTTTAATTTGGGTCTTTTATTTTTAATAAAATCAGAAAATTCAAAAAAAAAATTAATAATAAATAAAATTAGAATACAAAAGAAAAGAAGGAAAAACAAACAAATGAAATAAAGAGGGTCAAATAGGATGGCCATGTTTGGGCTATTTTCATGAAAAATTCCAGCCCAAAACCCCCAAAATCGGACCAACTGACCAGGTCCAATCCCAAAAATACCCGGTCCAGCTCCTTACCCCCCTAAACGACGTTGTTTGGTTATGTTTTGATCTTGACCGTCTATTGCTCATCATCCAACGGTCCTCATTCGTTCAAGGCTCTTTAATAAAAGTGTCCGAAAATTCATTCAACCCTAGAGCCAAACGTTACCCTCATTGTACCTCATCTTCCTCCGCCGGCTCCGCCCTAATGCCGCCGCTAGAAATCGCCCCACGGCGGCGGCCAACCTCCAATGGCGCCCAAATTTACACCATAGATGCTCCTTCACCCCCTCTTTCCATATACGGGCTCAGTTTCTCTCAAATCATAACCAAACCTCTCGAATATTAGATCGAAAAATTCGGCCAAAACCTCAACTCATCCAAACTCAACCAAACTCACACCCCATAACCCCCAGGTCACCACAAACCCCTACTCTTGATTATTTCATAAAAAATCCAATCGGATAGCCCTAATTTCACATCTAGGGTTTTAAGCAAGGTTGAATTGCGACTCATGATTACCAGTGTCTAATGACCCTGAAAGTGATATTATGTGTTTATTTGACATGAAATAAACATATAATATCATTTTTTGGGGTCAATTTCAAGTTAATGAAGTAAAGCCGAAAATCAGTGAGTTTTTTTTTAATTTCTTTTTTTTATGTGTCTGTTTATCTGTGTTCTTTTGATGCAATTGTTTGGCTTTGCTTCCAATTTGACTTGAATTTTCAGACCCAGGTCGTTTAATTCTTCGGATTAGTTTTCATCTGTTCAGTTAATTGGTTCATATTAGCTTAATTTTAATTTTTGTTTTGTTAGTTTAATTGTTAAGTATTGGTTTAATTCTGATTAGTTCAAATTGTTAGTTTAGCTGGATTTTCTTTTAGTTTTACTTCGATTCAGTTGGTATTTTGGCACTTCTGATAAGTAGTGTAGTATTTGGTTTAAACACATGTGTATTAGCTTTGTAATTTGATTTTTTGTTTCCTTTTTAGATTTTAGTTTAATTGTGTTTCAAACCTGTTCTGAACACTGTTTGATTTTTGGTTTGATTGAATTAATATTTCTGTTAGTTTAATTAGTTTAGTTTTAATTGTTCTTCAATTCACTGTTCATTTTCAAGTTAATTAGGTTTAGGGTTTGGATATAGCTGATTTAGACTTACTGGGTTTAACCACAGTTATTTGACCAAGGATAAAAGGGTTTGGGGTTGGTTGATAATTTCAGAGGTATTCAAGGGTAGTTTGGGCACCTAAAATGGGTAGTTTGGCATAGGTAGTAATTTCAGAACTCAAGGGTAGTATAGGTATTCCATAGGTAGAAAAACAAAGCTAGAACACCCTAGATCCTTCTAGAAGGGGTTTTAGTGTAAGTTTCAGTATTTTGAAAGTAGTAACTTGAGAAACAAGTCAAAACTTTAGGATTAGTAAGTAATTTCTGAAAATAAAAAGGGGGGAAAATGAGTGAAAACCTCCAGAACCTTCTGCCCTTATTCCTGCCAATAAAAGGCAGGCCTAGTGCCTTGATAAACAAGTTTTAGACCTCTGAAAATTTCCCAAAACTTTCCAGCCTTTAATTCCCCCCCCCCCCCCCAAATCCCTTTCTGAAGTTCTGAATTTCAAATTTGAACTTCAAAATCTAAGGAAGTTCAAAAATCTGCATTCCTATAGTTCAAACCTTCTTTTAGCTCTTAATTCCTGCCAAAAATCCAAAAACATACAAAAAATCCAGAAAAAAAAAATCCAAAAACACTGTTACATTGCTTTGTTGGAAGTTAGTTTTGAGTTCTAGTTCAATTTTGAATAAATTTGAGGTCAAACGAGTGTGATTTGGGTTGTTTTGTTGCTGTTGATTCTCTGTTATCTTTCTTGGGTGCTGTAATATCGATTTGGTCCTGAAAGTGGTCTAATTGCTGCTGTATACTGCTGCTGCCTAGCTGACCTCAATTTTCCTTTTCACTTTGTTCAAATTCCAGGTACATTCCCTCCGTAGCATTCAAGCACTGGAATTGAAGTGAAACACTTGTCAATTTGTTCTCCTCATTTAGTTTCATGTTAATCTTAGCTAGATTTAGCAATGTTATTGTTTCTCCATGTGTGTTCGACTAAGGATTAGTAGAATTATGATGCTATGGTTATTGTGTTAGAAATTAGCTCATCAATACGCTTTGATTACTTGTATTGGACTGTTTAAATAAGGACATTCTGGATTTTATTAGTATAGATCCCTTAGCATAGACTAGAATTGTATTCACTGGATTTTGTTAGTATAGATCCCTTAGCATAGACCAGGATTGTATTCAATACAGTTTTTTGTAACTCAAGTGTAAATGCAAGCTTGCATAGACTGGATTTTGTTGACTATAATATAGAAGTCAAAAAGAGATGCATAAATAACTCAAGCGTAAGTTGTGTTTTCAATTGGAAGCGTGATTAGAGAGTATCATAGGCTTATGCACCTGAATCTGAAATTTACAAGCTTAAATCTGAGGTCATGCTATTTGTCATTTATGCCTAATGCTTTAATGTCCAGTTAGAATTTTAGCCCGAATTTTGATCAGCATGCTAATTCTCAAATGAAGTATTAATTGATATGTAGATACACAGATCATTATCTAAATATGAAAAGGTGAATAACTGCCTGGAAATTGCACTTCTATAATAACAGTGGTTTCGATTTTGGCTTATGACTGTGTGGGCCACAAATAGGCCCAACGCCTGCCCAGACTCATCTGGTTTGCCTGTATCGTTTGGACTAGGCTCATTTGATCCCCAATTGGATGATTCCCTGGAAAGTGGACTGCCCAGCTTATGTGACCGAACTGCTTCATGTCTGGGCCAATTTTTGGCTCAAAAATGCTGAAGGCAAAAATCCTTTAAATTATATTAGGAATATGGAAATTAATTTGCAAATATAAATTTGGGTTTTCAAGTTAGGTAGCGGGTTCAAATTAAGAGGGTTCTCCCTTTTTTTTGAATTCGGACTTGAACTCGGGGCCCGAATTTATAAATATAAATTAATAAGGCCCTTTTAGAGAAAAAAAAAACAAATAGGAAATCGTAGTTTGCTTTAGGTCGGTCTTTAAATAATAAAGTGAGATGAGCCTCGCTAAACAAAAAATGCGTAAATTACGGGGCCCTCATTAATTAAAATATTTAGAACTCGGGGCGTGCCGTTTAGCGAATTTCATGGCCTCCCGCAAAGATAATAACTCGTTAGTCGCTTTAGGCGCGTTTCAATAATTTTACCTTCTTAAACACGGGTGTGCATTTCATGCAACCCAAATCCAAATCCGAAAACGTTGAATAAGAATGTGTCGAGGATCCGGGTGCATTTCATGTGACGTGATCCAAAAATACGATTTTAAACGACGTTCATTTTCTTTAAAAATTAACTAAAAGCGGTAAATAATTTTTTTTTAAAAAAAATTGCACTATAGGATAACATGTATAAAAATCAGATTTTAGCCAATTATAATAATTTAAGCGACCGTGCTAGAACCACAGGATCCGAGGGTGCCTAACACCTTCCCTCGGGTAAACAGAATTCCTTATTCAGAATTTCTGGTTCGCAGACTCCAAATGGGAAGTCGACAATTTTCCTCGATTTGGGACTCAAGTTAAACCGGTAACTTGGGACACCAAAAGCCAATCCTATCCCAAGTGGCGACTCTGAATAAATAAATAATCCCATTTCGAATAATGTCACTTTAAATGGAAAAACTCCCTTATACATTTATCCTTCGGGGTAGGTGTGTAAAAAAGGTGGTGTGACATTTCCTAACAGCGATGGCCAAAACATCTAACACCGTTCCTCAGAAAGAAAAAGCCTCCTCATCATCGCGGCCGGCCGGTGGTAGAACGACGGTGCAACCTCGTATCGAGGAGTGCATTCCCGGGCCATGCGATCTATCTTCCGATTTTAAAATTGATAAGCCTGCATCGATTCCAGGCCGATGCGAGCCCATGTCTCGATACATCTGCTTGATAACTAAATACGATCTTGATCAGGTGAAAAGGGATTGTAATTGGGAGGATAAGTAGGTCGTGATTCCTTCCCCCGAAGAGGACATCACCACTCATGTGGAAGGGTACTTAAGCGTGTATACTTATCCTTTCACACTGGGTCCCATATATCTAGTCATTCTCGATTTCTATCACCAATATCGGGTGACACTTGGCCAGATCTACCTTTCTTTGTGGCGCATCGTCAATCTGCTCAGGTATTTCTCGGGCAAGGTCGAGGGGATGCCTTTTACTCTCGACCACCTGATCAGGCTATACAGCCTTCACCTTTATCGAGGTGGTTTGATAAAGCTCCAACGTCGATCCTCGAAGACGCTAATCTCTAGCATTAACGAGGACAAGGACCGAGGATGGATGAGCCGGTTTGTCCGAGTCAAGACCTCCGACTTAATCCCTGTCG
This sequence comes from Nicotiana attenuata, assembly GCF_001879085.1. Classification (NCBI taxonomy): domain Eukaryota; kingdom Viridiplantae; phylum Streptophyta; class Magnoliopsida; order Solanales; family Solanaceae; genus Nicotiana; species Nicotiana attenuata. Next base: position 178,318 of record NW_017670704.1, on the reverse strand, counting down.
AAAGGATGCCATTCCTCGAGGAGTGGAACATGAAACGTAAGTACAACGCCATTGATGATGCTTACTACTCTGCTTTCTCTATTTCTCCTTCAATCTTACTCTTTTCCGATGGTGCAGCTTCCCCTTGGTTTCCTGGTGCAATTCCGGACCTCGCAGGTTGGGTTCGATAACTGGCCTCCACTTTTTCATAGGTAGAACATTGTTGGCGTGATTTGGCCAAGGGTCGGTGGGAAACTAAAAACCATGGTGAGTTCCCTTGTTTATATATTGGTGTTTCTCTATAAAATACTTACTTTCCTCTTACGCAGGCCTCGGAGACACCGTTGCTATGAGGCCGCCCCTGCCCGGTGAAGAGGAAACTCCGAAGCCAATCAAAGAGAAGAAAAGGAAAAGGGCTTCGCCAGCAAGTTCCCCGAAGACCAAGAAAAATAAGGCTCGAAAGCCTAGGGCCAATCCTGCAGCCTTATCTGTAGACGCGGCCCAACAACTTCGAGATGAAGAGGAAGAAGGAGAGGATGTTGACTGCTTGCTGGTAGCTCGGAAAAGGGGAAGCACCGAGGCTTTGAATTCTGCTGAACCGGCAATGGCCGATGCGGTTCAATCTTAGACCGAAGAAATTTCGGAGGGGAGCTCGAGCAGAGTCCCAGAGCCATCAGGTGGTAAAAGCTCACCTCGTCCTGGAGGACATTCGGCGGGTGAGCCCGAGGAGCCTAATTCCGAGGCCCTCCAAAGAGAAGATAATGCCCCAAGTGAATCACTTGGGATAATTAACATAGATGAATCGCCACCTAGCCCTGTGTTCTCTGAAGGGCAGTTACGAGATGCCCAGTCCATGAAGACTCCCGACCTGGGGGCGACCCATGAAGGGAATGATATTTTCCGGGAATGCTTTGCAGGGGTCGAAGATGGTCCCGACCCGGATGCTTCATTTATTTTTGACGAGGCTCAGCGTCTTCTTAAGCAAGTAAGTTTCTGCTTCCATAATTATGCTTGTGATTTATTCTCATTTTGCTGAGTCTGACATCTTTTCTTTGCGTGAAGGCTATGACACTCCATCGACAAGCGTTCTCCAAGTCTCGAGCCGAGCTCGCCCGATGCGAAGCCGAAATCAAGAAGCTCATAGAAGAGAGGGACATCCTCAAACTCCTCTACGTTCAAAAAGAGGAGGAGATTAGGGGCCTTTGAGCCGACTTGACGAAGGCTCATCGAGAACAGACCGAGCTTATTGAGTAGGTAATGTAGCTTTTTGGGAGTTTGTTATGTGCTTATCTGGCTTAGCGACTAACACTTCGACTTTGCAGGCCCAGCAGAAGGGCGAGCTGGTGGAGCAGCTCTGAGAAGAGCTCAAGGTGAAAGAGGCTGAGACCCTGGGGTGGAAGCAACATATGGATCATCTCGCTTTGGAGAAGGACACGCTTCGGGCCCAGGTGACTTCGGTCGAATGTCAACTTCACAACGTGAAGGTGGAAAGCTTGGCCCGGAATCGGAATAGTGAGGAGCTCGAAGCTATGTCGGTCGCCGAACTTGCAAAGGCTAAATCAGAGGCGGAGGCATTTGTGGCCTCTTATCGAGCTGAGCCGAGGCTGCCAATATTCAGGCACAAAAGATCTTTACTACTGCTGAAGTCAAATTGTCATGCGCTGTCGACCACGCCAGGCGACAATCCAGGAGAGAGACTCTCGAGGAAGTGAATACTCGTTGCTTTGATCTCTCAGTTGATATTGATAAGGCAAAAGCTTTGGAGGACGAGGGTGCCGCTCTACTCTCCGTTGACGAAGACTCTGCTAGTGGTTCCGAGAGCGGAGGAGATGAGGATGAAGCCCCCAAGGAGGAGGTTCTTGAAGGTGTGGCTCCCGAAGATGCAGCTCCTAAAGTATATTAGGCCTTTAGGATTTTTTCCTTTTTATTTTGTGTAAGGCTCCATGTGGTCATTGTAAATATTCTTCATGTATATAAAGAATTCCTTTCCTTTCCGCTTCGTCTCTGATTTGCTGTAAAGTTTGCTTCGTTTTTGTTTTGTGAAGAATTAGTTTTTGATGTCATAACTTCAATAATTGAGTGAGCATCGGCTCAGACTCAGAGTAAAAAAAACCCCTTAGGTTTTTTTAGTAGTCGATGGGTTATCTTATAATAGAATACCTCTTAAGGTTTTTGGGTGAATCCTCGAGCTATGCTTAAATCGATTTTGTGCGAGCTCGGGATGGTGGGACCCTTAGGTCCGAGTTGAGTTAGAGAAAAGGTCTCGAACTCTGAATGTTTTGACCATTAGGTTCATTTAGACTGGGCCGATATGGCCTTTAAGAGATGGCTATTATATTCCCTTTTCAGCTTAAAAGTCTTAGTAAATATTTATTTATGTTTATGCCTTGGCATGCATCTTTTACCCATTGGGTTTTTTGAGAGTTTAGTGTCGATCGGAACCCTTTTATTTTTAGTTCCTTAGCACAAGTTTGTATGTGAATAATTCGATACCTCTTGAGGATTTTCGAGGGCTGATTATATCGAAGCCCTTTGATTATTTTGCCGAGGGTAGCCTTTATTAACCGGTTTTCATAGAATTTGAAGGCCTGTTTTTATTGCGGGATTCGAACGTCTCAGAGCCGCGTTATTTTGGCCGTAGCCTTTAATATGGCCTTATCCTTCGGGTGTGTCTCTTGGACTTGTTTCCCGATAACATTTTGAACTTGTTCGAAATTTTAGTCCCCGAGTATGATGGCTTTGGCCTTTGTGTCGAGGGATGCATCTTTGAGGTCTTATAAATTCGAGTTTAGACAGCTCGAACGTGTTGACTGTCGATGACAGTCCCAGAGTATTCGAGGTGTATTTGCGTTTTAGCCCTTGAGCCGTTTCTTGCAGAATTACAAGTATGGAGCTCGTATAGTAGAAAATTTCTTTGGGACACAAAGTGTTTGATATAGAAAGAATGTTTCTTTGAATAATTCATACATGCATACATGTTTTGCCATCGGGGCTCGACTATTCTCCAGGGACACGGTTCATCTGACCGTTTGGCCCATTACAAAGTTTTCCTATCGAGGCCCTCTTTGGCGTGAAGTATTTTTCTCGAAATAACCTCCGACGGTGATGCCCCCCAATATTCGAGGTTGATTGAAAGGAAGCCTTGGATACTGTTGAATTCTCCTTAGGTAGCACATAGTTGTAGCCTCGTTAAAAACCTTGCCGGAAAAATCCATCTAGGATAAAACCCGATCTAAGGGAAAAAGAGTGCAACGCGTGCTTTAAAACCTAAGGTCTTCGTGTAGAAGGGTGCCCTCGACGACTTCGATCAAATATCTGCAATGAGTTAGTCTTAAATACAAATGAAAAAAAGGAGAAGGTCATACCTTAGCAATAATATCATTTGAGTAGTGATACATTCCAATTGTTTGGCAATTGTTGGCCTTCCATCGTGCCAAGTTTGTAAGATCCTTTTCCGATAACTCCGATGACTCGGTACGATCCTTCCAAATTTGGGCCTAGTTTCCCTTCGTTCGGGTCTCGAGTATTGAGGGTGACTTTCCGTAGAACTAAGTCCTCGATTCCGAAGTGTCGAAGGTTGGTTCTTCTATTATAATATCTTTCGATTCTTTGCTTCTGTGCAGCCATCCTAACAAGTGCAGCTTCTCATTTATAATAGCTCGAGGCTAGTATTTATAGCCTCGTGATTTGACTCCTCCGATGCATGTCAGAATCTGGCGCTGGGTTCCCCGACCTCGATTGGAATTAATGCCTCGGAGCCATATACTAAAAAGAACGGGGTCGCCCCCGTAGTGGGCTTCGATGTCGTTCGATATGCCCAAAGAACTTCGGGTAGAACTTCTCCCCATTTCCCTTTAGCGTCGTTCAACCTTTTCTTCAAGTTTTGAATGATAGTCTTGTTTGTCGATTCGGCCTGCCCGTTTCCGCTCGGATGATACGGTGTTCATAAGATCCTTTTTATTTTGTGTGCTTTGAGGAACTGTGTTACCTTGTTGCCGATGAATTGTTTGCCGTTGTCGCATACGATTTCGGCATCTATCCCGAATCGACACACGATGTGGTCCCAGATGAAGTCAATAACTTTTTTTTCTCTGACCTTCTCAAAGGCCTGTGCTTCCACCCATTTATAAAAGTAGTCAGTCTTAAACAAAATGAATTTAGCTTTACCTGGCCCCGTTGGTAGAGGGCCGATGATGTCCATTCCCCATTTCATGAAAGGCCATGGGGACATGACTGAGTGAAGTTGCTCTCCGGACTAATGAATCATCGGTGCAAACCTTTGGCAATGAGGAATTCGTGCTTTATATAAAAGAGGAATGGGCGAGTGACCCATTATGACAGATGAAAGATTTCACTTGTCTATTTAAAATCAAGACAATTAAAAGTTTGAGATTTTCTTTTGGCCAGAACATAACCCATTACAGCCTACAGGTGAACTTCAGAGATATTTTTTTTATTTTAAAGTTGGTGAATACGAAGTATCAACGAAAAGAATGTGAAATATCATAAATACTTGCTATTATTTTATAGTAATGTGCATGAACTTAGAACAATCATAAGTGATTGTCCATAAAAAATAAGAAAAATCTCAAATGTCTTTTTTTTAAATAATTGATAAGTATTTCTGTTTACTCTAAAATCCAAGGAACAATTAAATTGTTTTGTGGTTTTAAAAATATGTGATTTATCCAATACTAATTGATAAACTAGGAACCTAATGTGTAAATTTAAGAGTAAGGCAAGTCAAACCAGTCGTGTAAGCAGGCCTCGACCTCGAGCAAGGGCGACCTCGAGGTAAATGAACAAGAAAATAAAATAATAATAAGACGATTCAGATGAACAATAGGCAAGAAAGTGAAAAATGTATATTCTCTTCTCAATGATTCCTCATTTACAAATGATTGGGGTCACCTTTATATAGTAGGGGAATCCTAAATAAGGTACAATCCTAATTGTAGTAGGGAATCTTATTATACAGCTGTCTAACCGGTTAGTACAAATCCGTTCCGGAATTTACGCCATGGTCTTAGGCCACTGCGGGAATCTCGCTCTTTCTGTTATGGAACCATAACAGTATTATCTCGAGGTAGGTCATACTTGGTCTCGGTGTTCATCGAACACTTCGATCTTCGAAGCTTGTACTATGCCATTGGGCTCGCGCCTGGTCTATTTCGATCTTGCTCTCGAAGTGACCCTCGAGCCCACGAAATCGGGTATACATGATTTCGACCGTATACAATTTCCATATCCAATTAGTGTTTAAATTTGCGTCCAACTGCAAAATAATTAGGTCAGATTGGTCTATTTCGGGGAGTTAGGAATTTAGGACATCAGACAAGAGATCAAAGAAGGGGAATGAAGAAGGGAAAGGAAAAACGAGTTTAACAGACCAGGACTCAAATTACAACATAGAGAAATAACATGTATTTGTGCACAAGCGGCATAAACATTACCATTATAAAGAAAAATCCAAATATACCCCTATAATATTCGAAATAGAGCAGATTTATCCCTGTTCGCAAAGTGACCTTTTTATACACTCTTTTCAGCTAACAGACGTCAGTTTACCTTTTCCCTCCTTATTATTGTCTAAAGATAAATCTTTGAAATAATATGTTAAATAAAAGCATAAAAAAATTCGTGGAGAGCTGTGTGACAACCCAAGGGTTATCACCTGTTTTCTTACTCATTTCGTACTTCTGAGGTCTTGAAAACCTCAATTTTAGTCGCCTCGATTTGCGTGCGCAGTCCGGGCGCGTAGCCGGAAAGCCTAAATGTGAAATTCTGTAAAAAAATGCTAAAATTTGGTATTAAAATGAATAAGTTTGACTTTGGTCAACATTTTGGGTAAACGGACCCGGACCCGTGATTTGACGGTCCCGAAGGGTCCGTAGGAAAATATGGGACCTGGGCGTATGCCCGGAATCGAATTCCGAGTTCCCAAGCCCGAGAAATGAATTTTTGAGTAAAATTATTTTTCTGAAATTTCTAAGGAAAATTGAAATGAAAATTGGTTAGAATGTGTTGGTTCGGGCCTGTATTTTGGTTCCGGCGCTCGGTACATGTCTTATATGTGGTTTAAGATATTTCTGTGAAATTTGATTGAAATCGGACGTCGTTTGACGTGTTTCGGACTTAAAACTCTAAATTGGAAAGTTTATGAAGTTTGAAGAAAAATTAGTGATTTTGAGACTTGATTCATTGTTTTTGATGTTATTTTGGCGATTTGATCGCACGGTTAAGTTCTTAGGATGTTGTTGAGTTAGTGTATGTGTTTGGTTAGGAGCCCCGGGGGCTCGGGTGTGTTTCGGAGGTGTTTTGGAGTGATTTCGGACTTATGAAAGTTGCAGAAATTCTTCAGCTGTTGCAGACCCAGTTCCTTCTTTGCGTTCGCGACGCCTCCTTCGCGTTCGTGAAGCTCTGACTTTTCCCTCCATCGCGTTCGCGCTCCTGACTCGCGTTCGCATAGAGTCATTTGACTCTGAAGACTTAGCGTTCATTTTCCTCATCGCGTTCGCATTGATACTCTCGCGTTCACGTAGTTTATAGGGCTCCTTCATCGCGTTCGCGTAGACCAAGTACTGGACCCCCCAACTTTTCCTTTTCGCGTTCGCACTCCTCCCATCGCGAACGCGATGGTCTGATAAGTTACCCTTCGCGAACGCGATCCCCTTTCCGCGAATGCGAAGGGTAATTTTTGCCCAGTTATATTTTAATTTCCAGAATCAGTGTATTGCGGGATTTTCATAATAACACACGAGCTCCTTCTTCTCCAAGGTCTTTAGGCGTCCATTGAAGCTCCCTTTCACCAAAACTTCTTGGGTTAGTAAATCTTAACTCGTTTTCTTCATTTTCCATCAATATTTATTGAATTCCTAAGCCTAAAACATGTAATTTTGGGTAGAAATTGGGGGAAATGGGTAGAGTTAGCGCTTTTTGGATTTTCTTGATTTAGACCTCGTTTTGGGGTCGAATTTGAAAACAAATTATATATTCGGGCTCGTGGGTGAATGGTGGATATGTGTTTGGTCCGAACCTCGTGTTTTGACCAAGCGGAACCCGGGCCAATTTTGGGATTTTGGAAAGAAAGCTTGGAAATCTATAATTAGGCATTGGGTTTGATTTGTTTAGCATATATTAATACTATGAAGTCATTATTGTATAGATTTGATTGAGTTGGAGCCGAATTCGAGAGGGAAAGCGGTTGTTGTGGATTGATTTGGCCGTGGAAGTTGAGGTAAGTGTTTGGTCTAACCTTAGCTTGAGAAAATAGGAGTTGAGTCTTATTTGCTACTTGCTAATTGTCGAGTACGATGTATAGGCATGGTGACGAGTATCTATACATTGGTGTCTAGCATTGACCGTGAGTCCTTATATTGCGAATATCCTGGTTTTGTTATAGCTTCCATACTTAATTGATGATTTCTATATGTTGTAAAGAGTATGTGAAAGGAAATTGTGATCTTCGAACTTCGTGGAGTGTTGGCTCGAGTTGCAATACAAATTGTGAAGGTATATGAGATATTTAAATCCTTGGAGCGTTGGCTCAAGTGATAATGTGAACTATGAGATGAAAGTGAAAGAAAGAGAAAGAGTTATTGGTTTATTCCCTTGCCGGGACGTTTTGTTGTTTTGTTGATTTTCTCCCTTGCCGGGACATGGAAATTTATTGATATTGTTCCCTTGCCGGGATTTAATTGTTTAATTGCATTCCCTTGCCGGGATTTCTATCATTATTTGTTTACTTTCTTGCCCCTTATTTGTGATTGTTGTTTGGGTGAGGAAGAGTGATAAAGCACGAAGGTGATGCCGTGCATTGTATGATATTTGTGGATCGGGTTGCGCGCCGCAACAACGCTAAATGATATGGATCGGGTTGCACGCCGCAACAATGATATTTGTGGATCGGTTTGCACGCCGCAACAATGCTAAATGATATAGATCGGGTTGCACGTCGCAACAGTATTGTTATATATTGGGATCGGGTTGCGCGCCGCAACAATTATTGATACAAGTGTGTTTATTTTGGATATTAGCTTCTTTGTTCGCTGTAAATTCTAAGCTGCGCTTAGACTGTTACCCTGGATTTACTGTTAATACTGGTATACCCCCGCAGCATGTTTCCCCCTCCCATCTTTACTTGTTTATTCCTGCATTGCTTTCCGCTGTATATTATATAACTGCACAGGTTTAATCGGTAGTCCGGTCCTAGCCTCGTCACTACTTCGCCGACGTTAGGCTAGGCACTTACTAGCACATGGGGTCGGTTGTGCTGATATTACACTCTGTGCTATTTTGCACAGATCCAGGTTTTGGACACCAACAGCAGTAGCGTGGGAGCAGGCCTTCAGTCCAGCGAGACATCGAGGTAGCCCTACAGGCGTCCGCAGGCCCGACGTCTCCTCTATCCTTTATTTTAGTCTGTTATCTCATTGTATTCGAGACAAACAGTTTATGTTCTCTTTCAGACGATTGTATTTAGTATTCCTAGTAGTTCGTTAGTATTGTGACACCAGTCTTGGGTAGAGGCTTATGTTGAATTTTCCGCATTTCTATTCAGTTTTATATAATTTAAGACTTCCGCTTATTATTTAATTTTGTTGCTTTTATATTATTGCTGATAATTGCTAAAAGAGGTAAATTGGTTAATGGTAAAGGTAATTAAGGGTTGGCTTGCCTAGCTCTCATTAGTAGGCGCCATCACGACTCCCGAGGGTGGGAAATTCGGGTCGTGACAAGGGTCGAGTATGTGTGCCTAATGTGGATGGGCTCCGAGAGTTAATTTTGGAGGAGGCCCATAGCTCCCGGTACTCTATTCATTCGGGCACCGCGAAGATGTATTAGGATTTGTGGCAACATTATTGGTGGCATAGAATGAAGAAGGATATCGTAGCATATGTGGCTCGTTGTTTGAATTGCCAGCAGGTTAAGTACGAGCATCAGAGGCCTGGTGGTGTATTTCAGAGGATTGAGCTTCCCGAGTGGAAGTGGGAGTGGATTACTATGGACTTTGTTACTGGACTTCCGCTGACTCGGAAGAATTTCGACGCAGTTTGGGTCATTGTTGATAGGCTGACCAAGTCAGCACATTTCATTCCTGCGGCAGTCTCCTATTCTTCTGAGAGGTTGGCTGAGATCTATATTCGGGAGATTGTTCGCCTTCATGGTGTGCCCGTATCTATCATTTCGGACCGGGGTACGCAGTTTACCTTGCGCTTCTGGAGAGCAGTTCAGCGAGAGTTGGGCACACGGGTTGAGTTGAGCACAGCATTTCATCCCCAGACGGACGGGCAGTCCGAGCGGACTATTCAGATTTTGGAGGACATGCTCTGAGCTTGTGTTATTGACTTTTGAGGTTCGTGGGATCAGTTCTTGCCTTTAGCGGAGTTTGCCTACAACAACAGCTACTAGTCGAGCATCCAGATGGCTCCTTATGAGGCTTTATATGGTAGGCGGTGTCGGTCTCCGGTTGGATGGTTTGAGCTGGGAGAGGCTCGGTTGTTGGGTACGGATCTGGTTCAGGAGGCCTTGGACAAGGTCAAGATCATTCAGGATAGGCTTCGTTCAGCTCAGTCTAGGCAAAAGAGTTATGCCGACCGCAAGGTTAGAGATGTGGCATTTATGGTTGGTGAGCGGGTATTGCTCCAAGTGTCGCCTATGAAGGGCGTGATGAGGTTTGGGAAGAATGGCAAGCTTAGCCCTAGGTTCATTGGTCCGTTTGAGATTCTTGATCGAGTGGGAGAGGTGGCTTATAGACTTGCTTTGCCGCCGAGCTTATCAGCCGTGCATCCAGTGTTTCATGTGTCCATGCTTCGGAGGTATCACAACGATCCAGCCCACGTGTTAGATTTCAGCACTGTCCAGTTGGACAAGGACATGTCTTATAAGGAGGAGCCGGTAGCTATTCTAGACCGGCAGGTTCCTCAGTTGAGATCCAAGAGTTTTCCTTCTGTTCGTGTTCAGTGGAGAGGTCAGCCCCCTGAGGCATCGATTTGGGAGTCCGAGTCTGATATGCGGAGCCGTAATCCTCATCTTTTCCCCGACTCAGGTACTTCTTTCTTTTGTCCGTTCGAGGACAAATGGTTGTTTTAGAGGTGGAGAATGTGACGACCCAAAGGGGTCATCACCTGTTTTCTTACCCATTATGTGCTTCTGAGGCCTTGAGAACCTCATTTATAGTCGCCTCGTTTTGCGTGCGCAGTCCGGGCGCATAGCCGGAAAGCTTAAATATGAAATTCTGTGAAAAATGCTAAAATTTGATATTAAAATGAGTAAATTTGACTCCGGTCAAAATTTTGGGTAAAGGGACCCGAACCCGTGATTTGACGGTCCTGGAGGGTCCGTAGGAAAATATGGGACTTGGGCGTATGCCCGGAATCGAATTCCGGGGTCCCAAGCCCGAGAAATGAATTTTTGTGTAAAATTGTTTTTCTGAAATTTATGAAGAAAATTGAAATAAAAATTGGTTAGAACATGTTGGTATCGGGCCCGTATTTTGGTTCCGGCGCCCGGTACAGATCTTATATGTGGTTTAAGATATTTCTGTGAAGTTTGGGTGAAATTGGACGTCGTTTGACGTGTTTCGGACTTAAATGGAAAGTTTGATGTTTTATGAAATTTGGAAGAAATCATGGATTTTGAGGCTTAATTTGATGTTTATGATGTTATATTAACGATTTGATCGCACGAATAAGTCCGTAGGATGTTTTTGAGGTTGTGTGTGTGCTTGGATTGGAGTTTCGAGGGCTCGGGTGAGTTTCGAGTAGGTTCCGGGATGCCTTAGACTTAAAAGATCAAATGTTGCAGGTTCAGGAAACATTGCAGGCCTCTGAACCCTCTTGCGCGGTCCGCGAGAAATCGCGTGCGGCCGCGGAGGGGCCAGCGCGGCCGCGGTCGCCTTTGAGCGGTCCGCGGTGGATGCTGCACGGCCGCGGTCGGCCTTGTGCGGTCCACACGGGGCTATGATCTGCAGGTCTTCAGGGAAGCCTGTGCGGCCGCGGTCCTTTTTGCGCGGTTCGCACAGGGAGCTTCAGAGGGGTATAAATAAACGGGAATTTCAGTTATTTTACACTTTTCAAAACCCCAAAACATAAGAGGCGATTTTCCAAACAAACTTTCTTCTCCAAAACGATTGGTAAGTGATTTCTAACTCATTTTCTTCACTCCTCAACATCTTCTAACAAGATTTCAACTTCAAATCAAAGATTTTCATGGGGAAATTGGGTGTTTTGGGTAGAACCTAGGTTTTTCGAAAAAAGTGGGGAGTTGGACCTCAATTTGAGGTCCGATTTCAAAACAAATTACATATTTGGGTTCGTGGGGGGAATGGGTAGCCGGGTTTAGGTTCGAACCTCGGGTTTTGACCACGTGGGCCCGGGGGCGATTTTGGGATTTTTGGGAAAAACTTTGGAAAATTCATTTTTTTATGCATTCAAATTTATTCATTTAGTGTTTATTAATGTAATTAAGTAATTTTTGATTAGATACAAGCGAATTGGTGGCGGAATCGAGGGGTAAAGCCGTAATTGAGACTTGAGTTGAATCCAAAGCATCGAGGTAAGTGTTCGGTTTAACCTTAGCTTGAGGGATTAGGAGTTGAGTCATATTTGTTATGTGTTTCTTGTGGAGTACGGCGTATAGGCATGGTGACGAGTATCTATACGCCGGTGTTGAGCATGACCGTGAGTCTTAAATTGACATTTATTTCGTTCTCGAATGATACTATGGATGAAACAGTGACTTGTGCTGTTGAGCAAGGTTTAGCCTATTTTTGTGAAAGTTGATTATGAGTTAGAAATGGTGATAATAGAAATGCTAAATTCGAATTGAGAATGGTTATAGCTGGTTCTCCCTTGCCGGGATGAGTATACTTGTACTGTTGAGTTCCCTTGCCGGGATAGAGTATTTTATGATTGATCCTCTACCGAGGTCTGTGGTTACGATTATGATAAGCTATGCATATTTGGAACGGGTTGCGCGCCGCAACATAAACTATAGTGGATCGGGTTGCACGCCGCAACATAAATTTGATTGGATCGGGTTGCACGCCGCAACAGGTATATGTTATAATTATTGGATCGGGTTGCACGCTGCAACAGTTATAGTTAAAGGTATGGATCGGGTTGCACGCCGCAACAGTTATAGTTAACGTACGGATCGGGTTGCACGCCGCAACAGTAGTGCTATCATATGGTTTTAGATATTGTACTATTCCTTCATGTGTTATTCAATTTCTGCTAAGTTGAACTGTTTCCCCGAGGCATGTACCCCTTTCCCTTATAACTGCTCATTACCTGTTTATTTTCTGCAATATATTATATAACTGCACAGTTTTGTCTGGAGTCTGGTGCTAGCCTTGTCACTACCTCGCCGGGGTTAGGCCAGACACTCACCAGCACATGGGGTCGGTTGTGCTGATACACCACTCTATGCTCTTTTGCATAGATCCAGGTGTTAGGCAGCAGCTGCAGTAGCGCGGGAGCTAGCTTCAGTTCAGCGAGACACCGAGGTAGCCTTGCAGGCGTCCGTAGGCCCGGCGTCTCTTCTATCTTTTATTTCAGTCTGTTATCTCATGTATTTCGAGACAAACAGTTATAATTTTCTTTCAACGGTTGTATTTAGCACTCCTAGTAGTTCATGAGTATGTGATACCAGTTCTTGGGTAGAGGTTTATGTTGAGTTCCGCATTGTTGTTCAGATTCTTTAATTTAAGACTTCCGCTTATTTACTTTATTCTGCTATTTTCATGGTATTACCGATAATTGTTAAAAGAAGTAAATTGATTAATGCTAAAGGTAGTTAAGGGTTGGCTTGCCTAGCTCCCATCAGTAGGCGCCATCATGACTCCCGAGGGTGGAAAATCCGGGTCGTGACAAAATCGAACATGCTAAAAAGGATATGATAATTAGTGGATTTAAATAGGAGTAAGGAGTATTTTACCTAATATTTTGAAGACCAGATCTCTCTTTATTTGGATTATTCCTTATCGTAGAATTCTAAACAATTAATTGTATTTAATTATATCTAGTTCAAATTAAAGCAAGACTAAGTAAAAACTATAA